>NW_016161822.1:0-48161 GCF_001687245.7 Rhagoletis zephyria | reverse complement strand
AGGCTATGGAGGCGGAGGGCGTCAGTGTGGACGAATACGTGTTCCAACTGGAAATTGAGGAGTTATCGACTAAAGTGGAAGGTAGGACAGAAGCTCCAGGTCCATCAGCAGGTTTAGACATGAATATGATGATGAATGCAATATCACAAATATCGTCGCAGATGTCACAACTGTCTTCTCAAATATCATCGGAGTTGTCGTCGCAGATAAATGTGCNAATATCACAAATATCGTCGCAGATGTCACAACTGTCTTCTCAAATATCATCGGAGTTGTCGTCGCAGATAAATGTGCAGCAGGATACCCGTATATCACAGGTCTTATCCCAATTAGAAGCACAGAAGACACATGTGACGTCGCAACTGGAAACGCAGGAAATAAAAATAACGCAGTTACAGGAGAAGACGTTAGGCATTGAGACTGAAGTAGATGCCATGAAAGCTCGCCTCTGTGAACTGCAACTGAATCGCCCGAATGTTTTAACTGGCGGTTCCAAAGTAAAAGCTCCATCCTTCGATGGCACTGTATCCTTCTCAATATTTAAGCTCCAGTTCGAAACAACAGCAACAACAAACAACTGGGGTACTGCAGACAAAGTAGCTGCATTGGTTGTCTCGCTTAAGGGTTCTGCAGCCGAAGTACTGCAGACAGTTCCAGAAATCGACCGGGGTAACTATGACGCTATAATGGCCGCAATAGAGAGACGTTACGGCAGTGACCACAGGCAACAAATGTTCCAGATGGAATTGATGAATCGCTTTCAGAAGATAAATGAGACACTGCAAGAGTACGCAACAGAGATCGAGCGATTGGCGCATTTGGCATATGCGAAAGAAACGGCAGATTTCATAGAAAAGATGAAGTGCCAGGCATTCGTGAGAGGTATACGAGATCCGGAGACGAAACGGGCAGCATACTCAACACCAAAGGGGACGTTTGCTGAAACAATGTCTTTTGCGCTGGCACAGGAGACAGCAGCTCTTCTGAGCAAACCAGTACATAAAGTTCATCGGGTTGATGTTGAAGAGCCCAACTCGCTGGAAGAAACCATAAGGGACGTAATACGAGAGTCCTTATCCCAGATGACACGTCGCAGCAGTTCGGATATTAAGTGCTACAACTGTGGCAAGATTGGGCATATTGCGCGCAATTGTAGTACACCACATAGTCAATCGATGGCAAACTCGGGTGGAAGGAAGCGAAGCAGTGAAACCGACAATACCGCTCCTGAAACTCAACAGCCGTTAAACTTAAACGAACCAGCTCTAAGGGGCGTGAGCTGGTTCTCACAACTGACTGCTCCACTGTCTCCGTCTCGCAAATTGGACGGAAAAGCAATAGTTTGTCGGTGAGGGGAACTGTAAATGGTCGATCCCTGGTGCTTACTTTGGACACAGGTGCGACGAACTCAATCATCCGGTCAGATTTGGTAAGCGGTAATGTGGAACCACTGTTTGGTTACAAACTTCAGACGGCTACAGGAGAGAAAGCTACGATTTCCGGAAAGACAGTTTGTAAAGTTTTTATTGGAGCTTTGTCGGTTGTTCACACATTTTTAGTGGCTGAAATCGTAGATGAAGTAATAATTGGCGTGGATTATGCTGCTCCATGGTTTTACATTGGATTTGAATAATAGAGTGCTGTCGTGTCAAAACATGGAGATACCTTTGAGTACCGGATATGAGAGCAGTGTACAGTTAAGGAAGGTAACCTTAAGTCACCGTCAATGGATTCCGCCAAAATCTGAAGCAGTCATATGGACTAATGTGGAAGGAGGCTGTGGTACGGGCGAAGTGTGTGTTAAAGAAGCTGCTGAAGAGACGACAAATGTAATCATTGGAAGAACGTTGGTGAAAATGGGAAAAAGCATGCGGGTTCCAGTGAGGGTACTAAATAATTTCAAGTCACCAGTTATTCTGGATAAAGGTGCTGTAATTGGGAAATGCCAGGCTGCAGAGGCCATAGTAAATTGCGACAGTCCTCAACAGGGAAGCGAAGAATTCCCGGAAGCAAGCAGAAGGACTCCCGACTTTATAAAGACTTGGTTGCATGACGTGAAAGGGCTTGAGTGGACGAAGGCTAAGAAGTTGTTAGAAAAATACGGCTGTATATTCGCCGGTGATTGTGGTAAATTTGGTAGAACTGCCATCGTGAAACATCGAATAGATACCGGAGATGCAAAGCCAATTCGTCAAGTTCCGCGCGGAGTTCCACTAGCAAAACGCGAGGAAGCGAAGCAGATAATTCAAGAAATGCAGAAAAGTGGAGTAATTGAGCCATCAATGAGCCCGTGGAGTTCACCCGTTGTGCTGGTTAAAAAGAAAGACGGTAGTACCCGATTTTGTGTAGATTACAGGAAGCTGAATGAAGTCACGAAAAAGGACAGCTACCCATTACCACGGATAGATGACACTCTCGACACTTTGTCCGGTGCGAAATGGTTTTCCACGCTCGATCTAAAAAGTGGTTACTGGCAGGTAGAAATTGAGGATTGCGACCGTGAGAAAACAGCTTTCAGCATAGGAGATGGGTTGTGGCAGTTTTCCGTGATGCCATTCGGATTATGCAATGCTCCAGCAACCTTTGAGCGCCTGATGGAGCACGTGCTGAGAGGTCTACACTGGAAAACGTGCTTAGTCTATCTGGATGACATCATTGTCATGGGTAAAAGTTTTAGTGACCATTTGGAACAGTTGGAAGAAGTCCTTCAGCGCATTGCTTCCGCGGGATTGCGTTTAAATCCAAAGAAGTGTTCATTTTTCAAGACGGAAGTCGCGTATCTGGGACATAAGGTGACAACTGAAGGCGTCAAGACAGACGAGGATAAGATAAGAGCAGTACGAGATTGGCCACAACCAAGAAGTATACATGATGTCCGAAGCTTCTTAGGGCTGTGCACGTATTACCGTCGCTTTGTTCCTGGATTCGCCTACGTTGCACGGAGTCTCCACAATCTCACTAAGAAGAATAGCGCTTTTGTGTGGCACAAGGAACAAGAGGAAGCTTTCCAGCGACTTAAAGAGCTTCTTTGTACTTCGCCTATATTAGCTTATCCGGTTCCGGGAGAAAAGTTCATCTTGGATACAGACGCTAGCGCATACGGAATAGGAGGAGTACTATCGCAGATTATTAATGGACAGGAAAAAGTGATCGCATACTATAGCAGAGTCCTCGCAAGGCCGGAAATGAACTACTGTGTTACCAGACGGGAACTGTTAGCTGTGGTTGAGTGCGTAAAACATTTTCACAAATACCTATATGGACAACGATTCCAGTTAAGAACTGACCATGCAGCTTTGAGATGGCTGCTCCAGTTTAAGCAGACTGAAGGACAAGTTGCACGGTGGATTGAAAGGCTGCAAAATTACGACTTCGAGATTGAACATCGTAAAGGGGAACAACATGGAAATGCTGATGCACTATCTCGACGACCCTGTGCTATAGAGTGTAAGCATTGCTCGAAAATCGAGAGATCCGAGGGAATAGTTGATATCAGATTAATGCAATTGCAACCCGATGACGAGTGGGAGTTCAGCGCAATAAGAAGAAGTCAATTGAACGATGCTGACTTAAAAAGGATCATAGGAGCGAAAGACGCTGGAGAGAGACCATCTAAATCCGGAATGGCGATAGAAAGTCCTGCGGCTAAGGCATATTGGGCGCAGTGGAATAGCCTTAAAATAATTGATGGAGTTCTGCATCGCGTATGGGAAAGCGAGGACGGGAATCATGCTCGCAATTTGATCGTAATTCCTAAATCCAGAATTTCATCTGTGTTAGAGGAATTCCACAATGGACCAAGCGGTGGTCATCTGGGTGTTACTAAGACGCTTGAGAAGATTAAGCAGCGGTTTTACTGGGTGAATTGTAAAGAATCAATTGCCGAATGGATTCGAAATTGTGCGCAGTGTATGGCAGCGAAAGGTCCGAAGACCAGAAGTCGTGGAAGATTACAGCAATATAACGTGGGTGCACCATTTGAGAGAGTGGCCATGGATGTGGCAGGTCCGTTTCCGATAAGTGACTCGGGCAACAAATATGTGCTCGTTATTATGGACTACTTCAGTAAGTGGCCGGAAGTCTACGCTGTACCAAACCAAGAGGCCAAAACCATTGCTGATGTTTTTGTGCAGAACTGGGTTGCTCGGTTCGGAGTACCTATGGAGTTACATTCAGATCAAGGAAGAAACTTCGAGTCCGCGGTATTCAGGGAGTTGTGTTGCTTGTTGGGAATTAGGAAAACGCGGACAACACCTTTGCACCCGCAATCGGATGGAATGGTCGAAAGGTTCAACCGCACTCTGGAGGAACACTTACGAAAGGTGGTGGGAAAGTGCCAACGAAATTGGGATAAACACATCCAAATGTTCCTGTTGGCCTATCGCTACTGGCCAATCGCCGGCTAGGACACTCTTTGGAAGTGATTTAAGGCTGCCGTGTGATTTAGTATTCGGAAGAGGTGCTGCTCCCACAATGGACGAAGGCAGTCATTGGGAAACGCTGCGGGATGACATGGATAAGTTACACCATCATGTGAGGCTACATACCCAGCTTATGAGTGATAAGATGAAGGATCGGTTTGATCGTGCTGTGAACTCTGAAGGATTTAAGGAAGGTGACTTAGTACTTCTTTATAATCCGCAAAGGAAGAAAGGGATTTCTCCCAAACTTCAAGCATCCAGGGAAGGTCCATACAAGGTGGTTAAAAAGCTAAATGATGTGGTGTATCATATACGAAAATGTAGTACGGGGCAGGCGAAAATCCAAGTAGTTCATCTGGAGAGACTGGCTCCGTTTGGAACGAAGGAATTTATGTCTAATCGGGACGATCAGACTTAAGCGGAGGGCAGTGTGACGAATTTGAAAAGGCGCGATACTACTAGATACTTAGAGAGTTATTGTACCTGTTACTTTTCATACTTGTTGTTATTTGATTCGTTTAATTGAGTGTTCATAGATAAAATTGAATTTTCAGAAAAACGGAAAAGTATATGTGTAGTTTGAGTTTTGAATCTAAAAATATAAGTTGGTTGGCGAGCTTTATTCGACAATTCAGTGATCGAACTCAGATCTTAAGAGACTGGGAAAGGACGTAACAGTATGTATACAAAACAGTGTTGGCATTTTTGGTACAATTGAACTTTTTTGGTACAATTTCGTTTACAATATACTTTCCTATTACGCAGTACTTTTTAGAACAATTTCGTGATGAATACCATAAGAATATAGCTTTGAAAACTCACTGCGAGGAATTTTGTATTCTCCTTTTGTCTTCGCCTTCTCGTTTTTGTCTTTGTAAGTTTTGAAATCTCATTAAAAAAAATGTCGAAATCAGCTGCAGATAGAAACAGTGTCATCGTTAATTAAGAAAGAGATGTTCTTAAATATCAGAACTTTATGACACTCACTCGTTTATACTTTCTTGTTTATAAAAATATAGTTTATTCCGTAACAAAAAATTAACGTAAATATTTCGAGCTTTCTATTCCATTTTTTTTGTTAATATTTTGCAGTTTTTTAGCTCATTCAACTGTGGTGTGGTGTGATGTGTGGTGTTTTTTTTGACGATGTGGCCATTTTCTTCCATATTATCTAAGTTTGTTCGACGATTTTTTTAATGAAGAAAACGAGCAACACCTCCATAAAAAAATATATGTATATATTAAAAATCAATGATAAGTCGCAGCTATTTTAAATTTGCACTTTATTTAAATTTATAGGGCTACAAAACTCCATACTCAAAATATGTATTTCTAGGAAATTTAATTAAAAAGATCGAAATTTTTACGAAAGTTTGTTGATTTGATGTTGCGCAAAGATTGAACCTCGGATTTATACAGGTTTTGTTAATGTATAAGCTAAAAGTTAAAAGTATAAGCTGCATTTTTATAAACAAATAATTAAAATTAAATAACTTTAAGATAAAAAACCAATCTTCGCAAATCAAAATTAATTAGCATTATTTCTTCGGAATTGATGCATTGAAATATCCAATTTCATTAAATTTCGAAAATTAATGCATTAATCTTTTTCATTTATATTCAAATGCTATGCATTAAAAATTAATGAATTTTTCACAACTCTGGCATGTACTAAGAAAATATATTAGCAAAGTAAAAAGTTGGTACAACTTACAGTCGAAAAGTAAAGTTTTTGTTGTAAACCTTATTGTAAACATTATTGTGAAGCTATTATTTTATGTATCGGTGCAACCGTGCGCCTTCTTGCCATTTTCATTGCTGGCAACGCTGGTCGTGGTGGCATCACTGTTGTCAGCAGCTTACTTGCTGTCTCCACAGCTTGATAATGTTATCAGGCAAAATCTTGCCCATGGAGACCGCATATTGCTCTTGGCAAGCAATAATTATCAGAGCTTTTATCTTGATAAATATTGCCAGCAATTTGGTACTTTGACAGCTACATTTTCATTTGCGCGATAGCTTCGTGGAGACAACATTATCGATATTTCAATATAAAAGCAAAAATGGAACTGTTTTCTATTAAAATATGTGTTATTATTTGCTTGGGTGTGAAATAGCATATTTTTTAAACTTTTTAATTGATGAAATCCGGCAAAAATTGCCATCTTATAAATGCTTTTATCAAGATAAAAAATGCCCACGCACAAATATTGCCGCTGATAAAATTTTTATCAGGCAATAAAAATGACAGTTGGTAGGCAAAAACTTTTGCCTGTGGAGACGGGCCGTTAGGCAGCACTGACTATAAAATGGCCTCTTCCGGAAAAAATATAAAATAAAGTGAGTGTGATTTTCAGCACAGTATAGACAGTAACCAACCTTTTTGGGTTGTTGTTGTAGTAGTCGTTGTTGTTGTAGTTATATTCACTCCTGAGGAAGGCACGGGGTTGTGTGCTGCTATTTAATGGACATCTTCAGACTTTTTCTTAGATTTCAGGGTTGTGTGCTGTATTATTATTAGATAAATAAATTTAAGTATTTGTCAAATCGTGATTTTATGGGCTGTTTTTGCTTACGCGTAAAAGCACATTTAGCGCATTTAGCTCTAAATGCTACTCTAAATGTACATTTATCCATACAAAATTCGTCACCTAAATGCAACTACATTTTTGCATTAAGAATCTAAATGCTAAAAGCAACCCTGTGGTCTTCCAAAATTTCCACGATTCGAACATGGTTTAATGAGAAAAAGTGGCAACATTGCTTTTTCGCGTATACAGTGGCTAGCTGCGTTTCAGTGATCGCCGATCGAGATTTCATTTATTATTTTACATTATTTGGATAAAGAAAAGTTACGCCAATTCAACATCGATGTGATGCTGATAGAAATCTGGATCAATGTGTGATCAAATCTGTTTGTTTTGTTTCCTAATTAAGCGAGGAAATTTTAGTTGACAGCACCGACAAATGAATATATACACAATCAAATGTTCGGTTATGGTTAAAACAATTCAAGTTTTTGTATTGAATTTTTGGTTTAAAATGTATTTTTTCCTTTTCAGTAGGGTTTTTTGCACATTATCTTCTGCGTGAGAATTGATCGTAATAGATACGGATCTGAATAAGCGACTGGAAAACGGCTGTTTGTCAAAAGCATACGATTTCGAACTCCCGTAAATGTACATTTGCTAAATGCGATAGCATGAACGCTCTTCGAAAACATATGTTCGAAAGTGCTAAATGTTGCATTTTAAATGCAGCAAAAACGCTGCATAATTAAACGAAAATTATAAATGGTGTTGAAAAACCAAACAAACACTCGTGCGAAAGCTCTATTTTTGTGTATTGTTAAAATAAAATTTATACATGGCGTACTTATTCTTTTGTGGACTTTATGTTACTTGAGAATTTAGACAACGTGCGAGCTGCCAGGTTCTGTTATCAATATAATTAACACAAGCTTTTCCGAGTGGTTGCCTTTCAATAAAAAGAATAAACAAATATTCGCAAATAAATTGGATTTATTTTATAACTGACAACTAACCTACGCTTTTTGTTCTTTTCTCCATTTTAATTTTGACTCCTTATTACCGCCAACAACTTTATGTGTATACATATTTACAAGCTGTCAAAATTTTGCGTAGTCCCACGAGCTAGGTAAAAACTATGGCATTCGTATTCACAACGAGAAATCTCAAAATTTTTGTTTGGTCTTTCCAAATTTTCTCTTTTTAATCAGTTGGCAAAGGCCCTCAGTGGCAGCGCTCCGAGCGTTGAGATAGTAATTTCATGTCAATTAGTAGAAAAGTTCCATGTTGAAAAAACTTTTTATTATGGCGAGAAAATTTTACATTTCTGCTGTGCCAATTCGTAACTTTTTACTGCTGGAAATTTTTGACAGTTGCTCTGGTTCAAAAGAAGTTGAGCAATTAAAATCAGAAATTATACAAAAAAGACTTGTCTTTACTGACATTTATTCTTCTAGAACTAAAAGCCATGAATTTATGAGACGCCTTAGTAATAAAATCAAACCATCAGGCCGGGTTGAAAATTTTCATTCACCTCATAGTTAACAAAAATTTACAATCCGTAGTACTTTTCTATCAATTCTCAAATGCGTTTAATTTAAATCGTTTAGAAAATGCGTCATTTATGTATACCATTTTATGTTGAATTATTCAATAAATTTCGTTTTACACTATACTTTTTGAAACTATTTGGAGTTAATTATTTTTTGTTTATTAAAAGCAACCCTGCGCGCTTGGAAGGCGTGTGTACCAATAATTTCATCCCTAGCATATTCATCCCCGAGGAAGGCAGTCGCCAAATTCACCGAAGGTTGTTTACTGGTTATATTGTGATTTTCAGCTATCTCAACTAAATCGAGTTTATTTATCAGCATCGCTATAAAATTAGAGTATTTTCCCACTATTACATCTCAGGTGTGGGGTGGGCCACACGATTTAAAGAAAATTTTTGGAGAAAATGACAGAACGCTATACAAAGCAAAATTTGATGGATTTGTTGGAAAGTGCCGGGGTGGAATTTCCATCAACTGCTACCGCCGCTCAACTTAAACGGCTTTACCATGAGTTGAACCAATCTGCTGTGAATAACTCATCAGGCAATGCAGCTATACCCTGTGACGAAAGCAAAGATATCACTTTTGATGGTGCTTTTCTAGTTGACGAAAATCGAAGCACGTTTGCCGCTGCCGCTGCCGCTGCCGGAAAGGGAATTTCTGATGCCATTGCCGTTGCCGTTGCCGAAAAGCCGAGTTCTGCCGTTGCCATTGCTGAAAATCAAAATTCCGAGATCCATGTTGATCCGTTGCCGCCACAGAAAACCAAAGTTCCAATGCTGTTGCCGGAATGCGGAGTACTGATGTCGTCACCGTTGTCAGAAGAGAAGTCGCCGATGTCAATGTAGCTGCCGATAATCTCGAACTGGAGCACGAACTACAGAAGCTGAAGATACAACGCGAAATATTGGAGTTGCGGAAGCAGATAAACGAGTTGGAAGGTGGTGTACTTAATCGTAGTGAGCGAAGAGTCGATTTCGCTGATGTGGAACACGCCATACCCAAATTCTCGGGTGATAGTCCAACTCATACCGTACGCAATTTTCTTAGAGATTTCGAAGAAGTTATGCAAACGATAAAAGGTGACGAGCGTTTTAAGTTACGCGGTTTGCGGCGCTCCCTTTCGGGTACGGCACGCGTATTTTTGACGACAACTTCTGCAATCACATATGCCGATCTGAAGCAATCACTGATCAAGGAATTCGATGTATCGATGACGCGGCAGGAAGTGTACAAGATGATGGCACAACGACGCTTCGAACAAAAAAGAAGAATCGCTTCGGTGCTACGTTTTAAATATGCAGGCTATCGCAAAGCGGTCTGATATTAGCGAGACCGAACTAATCGACTTTATAATCGATGGTGTCAGTGGCAGTTTAACAAATATTCATTTGTTGCTAGGTGCTCGCACCTTGGGGGAGCTCAAAATGCTGATGACCTGGTATGAAGAAAAATATTTACGACCACAGGGACGAGATGCAACCATCAGTTCAACGAAGCAAAGCAAAGCATCAATGCCAAAGAGTGCTAAGGGTAAGCACGACATCTTGTGCTTCAACTGTTCGCAAACGGGGCATACTAAACCTAATTGCCCACATCCATTGCGACCAAATGGTTCTTGCTTCCGCTGCTGGGGAATGGGGCATGAGTACCGTTCGTGTCCAAACCCAAAGAAGATCCTGCGTCAGGTTCCTGCTGTACATGCCGTAGAGCAACAAGGTGATGAAGATGGATACGAGAATAGTTCAGCTGATATAGTACCCGCACTTAATTGGGTTAGTATTACTTTTAATTGTAAGTCGGATCGAAGTGCAAAACTTAACCAATTACTTTCTCTTTTTGATACGGGTAGCCCCGTTAGTTTTGTAAAACAATCTTGCGTGCCAGTAAAGTCTGTCAAGGTGTCTAAGACAAATAACTTTTGTGGAATTGGTGGACACAAGCAACAACTGCTGGGTGAAACCAACTGTATCGTTAAATTTCGAAGTAAATTTAAGAAAATGAAGCTTTTTATTTTGCCGGATGACGCTATGTCGATGCCCATCATTTTGGGTCGGGATCTTTTACGTTTTTTTGGAATTCATTTAATGAAATATAAATTAACTTATAAGAAAAACCAGTTACTATTGTTAAATAAAACTAATTTTTGCACTTTGGCGCCGAATGTGTTAAAAAATATTGAAAGATGTAACATTTTAAAGCATAGCTACATACCTGACAGTAGTTATAAGAACAGTTTAAGGGGAAATGATGTGGGTACTGAGTTAGTTGACGGAATTCGCCGACCATACTCGGACAGCGAAAAGTATAATATGCCGGAAATATTTAATATAGAGATTGCCCCCGATGACGTTGAAGTAAATATTGATTTTAAATTGAGCAAGGTTTTTTGTGACGAATTAAATGAAGTGATTTTTAAAACGTATATTTCGCCGAAAGATATCCCTATATCTCCTTTAGAATACCAAATGAAGATTCATTTGACAACCTACGTCCCATTTCACTGTACGCCCAGACGACTTTCTTATTTAGAACGGACTACTGCGCAAGGAATAGTCGACCAACTGCTGAAAGAGGGAATAATTAGGCCAAGTAGTTCACCATACGCTTCGGCTATAGTGATGGTAAAGAAGAAAACCGGGGAGACGAGGCTATGCGTAGATTACCGTGGACTTAATAAGATAACGGTAAGAGACAATTATCCTTTACCGTTGATTGAAGACTGTTTAGAATATCTGGAAGGAAAAAGTATATTTTCCGGGCTTGACTTGAAAAGTGGGTTTTACCATGTCAGCATCTCTCCTGAGTCTATACCATATACTGCTTTCGTTACCCCGAGTGGGCAATACGAATATTTGCAAATGCCGTTTGGTTTGAAGAACGCTCCTGCAGTTTTTCAAAGATTCATTAACAAAATTTTTCGGGATATGGTAGAGGCCAGGAAAATAATAATTTACATGGACGACATTTTGATAGCCACAACAGATTTTAATGAGCATAAACAACTGCTTAACCCTAGAACACACACCCAGAAAATACCACGTAAACACACACCCGGGATACGTTTGTACCCGGGACCTTATTTTGCGGTTTTTTTAATGCTTATTCAACCGATTTCTATGATTTTTTTTTTTGAAATGTATATTTTAATATATAACAAGTATTTTGTCTTTTGTTTCATTCGAATATTCCTACTGGTTCCAGCGATATGGGCAAATAAAGTCAGGACATGCAACAGTGGATTTTTGTTTTTGTTGTTGTCCTGATAAATGCAAAACAAAATAATATAATTTATAATAATATACTTGTAGAGTAACAACGAATACACATTTTGGTTTTTATTTCATTGAAATATTCTACCTGGTTCAAAAGATATGTGCAAAAAGGTCGCGCAAGGTATGGGTACGTAGGTAGCAAATACACTGGTATAACTGGTTTTTGTATTTTATATGCAGCTGCAAGGGTTGTTTTCACACGAGGTGTTGTTATAAATGCTGCCTGTTGATATTTTCATTATTGTTTTGGTGCTCAAAAGTGTAAGAAGTGAAAATATAAGTGAAAATAAATATAACTGAAACTATAAATAACTGGATACGAAATGACTTCAAGAAGAAACGAATATTTATCAAGTGCAGCATATAGAAGGTAAAAAATGTAAAATAAGCAACAATGTAAACATATACTAATTTTTTTTATTATGCAGGCTAACTGAGGAACAGCGAGAATCATATATACAATCTTTATTTGATGAAATTTGTGACGATGACGCTCCCTATGACTTTGACTCAGAAGATGAAGAAGAAATTCAAATCAATGACATTGAAATTGCTGATGACGATGCTGAAGTTTCGCAAAGTGCCGCAGAAGTATTACCTGATTATGCGGACTATGAGGATGATGAAGAAGACGATGAAGAAGAAGAAGTAGAAGAAAATAATGAATTACCTGCTAGTGCCGAAAAATTTGTTGCACGTGATGGTACTGAGTGGATGAAAGAACCAAATGTAAGTCGTCAGGTACTCAGACAAAATATTATAAGAGAACGTTCTGGACCAGCTAGATGCACTGAAATGTTGTCAATAGAGCAAACATTCAAATGTTTCATGAACGTTGAAATGGCTGATATAATTATGCGCCACACAAATAAGTTAGCAAAAGAAACTTATAATGCTTACAACAATGCGCATCCAAACACAACTCCTAAGTCATGGACGCCTGTGTCAATAACAGAGCTGTATGCATTTTTTGGCATACTTATTATGACTGGTGCGAACCATAGCAATGGAGAACATGTTCGAGATTTATGGAGCGTCAAAAACTATCCTTTATATCGCGCCACAATGGGAGTCAACCGTTTCTGTTCGATATTGCGGTTCCTAAGATTTGACGATAAAAACACTCGTGCAACACGCTTACTAACTGATAAAGCAGCACCGATCAGTGAGTTGTGGACGATGATGAACAATAATCTTGCTGCACATTACAAGCCCAGCTCATGCTTGACGATTGATGAACAATTATTTCCTTACCGTGGACGCACACGGTTTACGCAGTACATACCGTCAAAACCTGCTAAATATGGTATCAAGGTTTGGTGGATTTGCGATGCCACAAATGCATATCCACTGCATGGACAAATATATACTGGCCAAGCAGAAACTGGTAGGGAAACGAACCAAGGCGAACGAGTGGTGAAGGATTTGTCTGCCAAATACCAAGGAAGTGGCCGAAACATTACAATGGACAATTTGTTTACGACCTTGCCAGTTGCAGAACTGCTTCTCACCTGGAAACTCACGATCGTTGGAACTTTGCGCAAAAACAAATCATATATTCCTCAAGAAATGAAGCAGAACAAAAACAGGACAATTGGTTCAACGACATTTGGCTTCAAAAATAATGTGACAATGTGCTCTTATGTTCCCAAAAAAAATAAAGCAGTAATTTTGCTTTCGACCATGCATAATGATGCTGAAATAGCTGACAGTGGGAAACCTGAAATAATTGAATATTATAATCGTACCAAAGGTGGTGTTGATCGAATGGACCAAATGTTTGCGGAATATCCAACACAAAGACAAACAAAACGATGGCCACTAGCGATGTTCTTCAACATGTTGGACATTACAGCTCTTGCAGCCTACATTGTCTACGATTTGAATAACCCTATGTTGCCTTGGAGAACAAACAACAAGCGTAAGCAGATCCTGCGCAGCTTGGCTGAAGCATTGTGTATGCCCATTATTGAAGCCAGAGCCATAAATCGTCAAGTGACGCGAAATTTTTCGACTAAAATTGCTATTGAAGCATATTTCAACCGACCGGTGGAATCAATGGTGTCAACAGCAGCATCAACATCTGCCGCAGCGCGCACGCCAAAACCTGTGTCCGGATCTTGCTATTTATGTTACGCACAAGAGGAAAAACGCCGTAGAAAAACCAGAAAGCTGTGCGACAAATGTAAGAAGCCAATGTGTCTTGAACATTCGGTCACATCAACAAATTGCTCTATTTGCCATGATTTTCCTTAGATATAAGATGCATTTTTATAATTTTTATAATAAAAGTCAATAATATAATGTGTGAAATGAATATTTTTAATTTTTCAAATAAAAAAATAATATAAAAAATGTTTTTTTTTTATTATTATGAGGATTTTTACTATTGGGGTACAAACGTATCCCGGGTGTGTGTTTACGTATATAATGTGTTTGGAAGGCTGTAGCTCCTGAACCAATGGTCCGATCTGGTTCAAATTTTGAATTTGAACTCAAAACTAAATAATCTTCCGAAGATCCGAAGTTAGCGGTATAGAGCTATAGCGGTTCAAAAGTTACAACACTTCAAAGTTGAAAGTGGATACATTTGTACCCGGGTGTGTGTTCTAGGGTTAAGGAGGTGCTTCAGCGCATTACCTCACGAGATTTAAAGCTTAACCTCAAAAAATGTAGATTTGGATATAATAGAATAGAGTATTTAGGATATTCAGTAACTCCCGTTGGTATATCGTTAAGTGAGTCTCACATTGCCGCTATAAAAAATACCCAGTGCCGAAGAACCAAAAGGAGTTGCATTCATGTTTAGGACTTTTCTCGTATTTCCGACGTTTTATACCATCTTTTTCGAGGGTCGCTAAACCACTACAAAACCTCCTAAAGCAGAATACTAACTTTGAATTTAATAAACAATGTCTTGAGGCATTTAACTTCCTAAAGTCAAAATTAGTTGAAGCCCCGGTACTTACCATTTATAACCCTAAACGAGAAACGGAACTGCATTGCGATGCTAGCACCGTCGGCTTTGGCGCCGTGTTGCTGCAGAAACAGAATGATGGCAGATTCCACCCTATATCGTTCTTCTCAAAAACTACTTTTGACGCTGAGGCTAGATACCATAGCTTTGAGCTAGAGACACTTGCCATAATATATGCTTTGAGAAGGTTTCGGGTGTACCTAGAGGGCATAGAATTCAAGATAGTCACTGATTGTAACTCGCTGACTATGACGTTAAGCAAAAAGCAAGTTAATCAGCGTATTGCTAGATGGGCGTTAGAATTAGAGAACTACAATTATCATATACAACACAGGAGGGGCGCCTCCATGAGTCATGTTGACGCTCTCAGTCGGTGCCAGATTGCATCCGTTTTAGATGCGGGGGATGTTGATTTCCATATCCGGGTCGCACAGGAACGTGATGAGATTATCAAGGGCCTAAAGATCCGGAGGAAAGTTGCGAGATTGATAATTTTGAGTTAGCAGATGGACTTGTCTATCGGCTAAAAGACGGGAAACAGAGAATGTTATATGTCCCCAAGGAGATGGAGGATAATGTTATAAGGTTAATACACGAAAAGATCGGTCATCAATCGGTTGACAAGTGCTATGACAAGATTAGGATGTACTATTGGTTTCCGCGTAGGCGACAAAAGATCGAATATTTTGTCCAGAATTGCATCAAATGTATTATGCATGCGACGCCCGTACGGGAAACGGAGAGAAACTTATTTAACATAAAGAAAAAACCGGTACCCTTTGACTCAGTTCACATTGACCACTTTGGTCCACTGCCGTGTATTAACTCAAAAAGAAAGCATATATTAGTCGTCATCGACGCGTTTACGAACTTCGTTAAGCTATACCCGACCAACTCAACCAGTACGCGATTAGTAATCGCGGCACTGGATAAATACTTTAGTTATTATAGTCGACCACGACGTATCATATCTGACCGTGGTACATGCTTCACATCATTAGAATTCGAAAA
The DNA here is from genome assembly GCF_001687245.7 of Rhagoletis zephyria. Classification (NCBI taxonomy): domain Eukaryota; kingdom Metazoa; phylum Arthropoda; class Insecta; order Diptera; family Tephritidae; genus Rhagoletis; species Rhagoletis zephyria. The sequence goes on along the minus strand of NW_016161822.1, from coordinate 32,396 downwards.
TTTTTTGTTGAAACGTAATATAGCTCACGTAAAAGTAGCAGTTGCTTCGCCACAGGAAAATGGGCAAGTGGAAAGAGTCAATAGAGTGATTAAGGCAATGTTAGGAAAGTTGAGTGACCCAGTTAGTCATGCCGATTGGGCTAATAAATTGATGCAAGTGGAATACGCGATTAATAATTCAATCCATAGTACGACTAAGAATACTCCTAGCATGCTTTTGTTTGGAGTTGAGCAGCGAGGTGAACAAGTGGACGAATTAACTGAGTATTTGAGTGACAAAGATGATTTAGAGGCTGACCGAGACTTGACTTTAATACGGGAAAACGCATCGAAAGCAATCGATAAATCGCAGGAATATAATCTGAACTATTTCCTAAAGCATAGTAGGCCTTCCAAAACCTACGAGGTCGGTGACTTTGTCGTTGTCCGAAATGTGGACACTGTAGTTGGAACAAACAAGTATAAGGGACCATATACAGTTCACAAAATTTTGGGAAATTACAGATATGTAAATCGCGATGTCGAGATGGTATAATCGAGGCCAATCGAATGCGGAAATGGTTAGTAAAGCCCGATATATCCCCTTCTGAAAATACAAATCAATGTACCGATGTATCGAATGATGAATTATGTGTAGACGACAGTAGTGTGCTTACCAACGATGATATGAGAGATCCGTTGAGTTAGAATGTAAGTAGTTATAAGTAACACTATTTTGATGTAAATTGATCGGGGTCGATCACATGTCAGATTGGCCGAGTTGTTAACCTTTTTGTAAACATTATTGTGAAGCTATTATTTTATGTATCGGTGCAGCCGTGCGCCTTCTTGCCATTTTCATTGCTGGCAACGCTGGTCGTGGTGGCATCACTGCTGTCAGCAGCTTAGGCAGCACTGACTATAAAATGGCCTCTTCCGGAAAAAATATAAAATAAAGTGAGTGTGATTTTCAGCTATCTCAACTAAATCGAGTTTATTTATCAGCATCGCTGTAAAATTAGAGTATTTTCCCACTATTACATTGTATAGATTTCGTACTGAAGGAACAATTTTATTTCCCAACACTGATACAGAATGTAAGCAAACACAGGGTTGCAAGGAAAAAAAGTTGAACGAGCTCAAAGTTGGCTGGCGACCAACTTTGTTGAAAGCGATTAGTTGAAAGGCCGTTCGGACGAGGCGATTTTTGCTTTCAACTAAAAGTTGCCTGAAAAATCGCCGCGTGCGAAAGCCCTATTAACAACATGCGATTAAAGTGTGTTTGCATTGTTCAACTTTGCGTTCAATTCAGCACAGGGTTGCACGAAAAAAAAGTTGATTGGCTAAAAATATCAAAATATGAAAAATATCACAATAGCTCTGACCCAGTACTCTATGAACTTACAGGTTTTTACACGAACTTGCAGGAAGTTACAGGAGAAATGATCCCGTACTCCAAAATCCTGCAAATGAGAGCGATTTTTGGAGAGTTGTGTAGAGAATGAAGTTGCAAGATTTTACCCGAACTTTTTCTTCTGGTAAAATCGGGAAAAGTGTCAAGCGATCACTTGACGTTTTTTCAGGAGAAGTGCTTTTTTTGTTCCCCTAGTTTTTGTTGTTACTCACTTTTTACTCTCACCTTAGAGAGTAATTTTGCTGTTTGACATTTCCGCCATTTTCGACATATTCGCCATAAAAAGGTGTTTGCATTGTTCAACTTTGCTACTACTACATAAAATAAAGTGCTAATATATTCGGAAATTTAGAACTTTACTTGATAAATTCACAAAATAACACAAAACTCACGTTTTTCGTAAAAATATAATCTTACAATGGATATTTTTTAATCTTCAACTTACATTTAACCCTTTCGCGGACACAACATTTTTTGAAAAAGTTCGCCGAACGACACTAGTGATATTTGGTGTTCACAAATTAGATATTTAAATTTGGGTTTCAGTTATGGGTTTCTCGTTTATTGAGTATTAAAATTTTACTGAAAACAGAAATTCGGTAGTTTGTCGGCATATACCGACGTGTCCTATTTATTGCTATAGGGGTACGTCGGTTATGGTTGACGTCGAACATATCCGACACATGCCCCTTCTCATGCAATAAGATACTTATTTTGACATTATCCGACAAATAAAAGCATTTTTTACCAAATAAGTAGCCGTAAAATTAAAATATAGCGAAAATAAGTATGCAAGAATATTTAGTTTGATAATCACACATTTTATTTTAAGAATTGAAAAAAATCGATTTCATAGTCATTTCATTTTGTTTTTATCAAAGTACATAAAATTAATATTCATAACAAAAGCATATTCAAGAAATTATAACCTAATAAATAAAATATAAGAAAAGAAAAAATGAAATTTGAGGAACTTATTCTGGACTTGATTGCTATAGTTGGTGCCAATCGGTAAATCAATTCCCAATACATAGCCCAGGTTTGTCTTCACAGCCTGCACATCGAACACCGGTTTCCTTACGAACGCCGTTCTTTGAACATTGACGACATCCAAAAAAATGATCAATTTGTGTTGGAATTGGCGACTTACGTTTACGACTGGGTTTATTTGTATGAAATTTTTATTTTGGCAAGTCTATCATCGAATATATTAATTCTTCCCGAAAAGATAAAAAATCCATTTTTGATTTTTCCGGAAATTTCATTTTGTACAATATGTAAGAATTGTAAACTGTCAAATCTATCATGTGGAAAATTACCTTTTTATACCACCGAATTGTCTTACGAGGACTTGAATAATATGAAGTCATTTGATCAGTGCGATCTACTCCACCCATAAATTCATTATATTTGACAATTTCAATTGGCTTTAATTTTTCTACACCAAATCGATTCTTTGTTACAACCATTTGTGGTTTGTACCCGGTGGAAATGCATAGAACATCTCTTGTGTCACGCCATTTCGATACGTACACGTTTTCTTGTCTTTTCCAGATATAATCACCCTTTTTTAATTTCTTCTTTGTTATTTAAATAGGGTTGCCTTTACGGTTACTTCTTAGCGTCCCTGTGGTGTGAGTTTTGAGCAGCAATAACTTTGGACAAACTAATACTATTATAAAAGTTGTCCAAATATAGGTGGTGACCCTTTCCTAAATAAGGAGCAACAAGTCGTTTAACGATTGAATCGATTTTTGAACCGTTTGTGGGATTGGGCTGTTTGCCTTTATATATTTCAACATTCATAGCATAGGTTGATGCGTCACATAGTTCAAAGAACTTTATTCCAAATCGCGCCCTTTTCGATTTTATGTACTGACGGCAAAATAGTCTCCCTTTATGCAGTAACAACGATTCATCTAGCACAATGTGCTCAGAAGGACTGAACACAGCTTGAAAGCTGTTATTTATCAATGTTATAAAATCAGCTACCTTCGCCATATGGGATTCACCTCTCACACGATTAACAGTAAGGCATCGCAAGATTTGTTCAAATCTCCTGCCTGACATCGTCTCAGGGAACGCCGGGTGATAGTATATAGCCGATTTGGAAAATAACTGACGAATTTTTGGAACTCTGATTTGCCCTTGAAGTAGACACAAACCGATAAATTTCAACATTTCGGGACGATCGACGGGTGAAAATTTCACCACTCTTTTGAAACGACTACCTCTCTGCTGATTACACAATTGCAATCCATATTCATTTGTACATCGTAGAAGTAGTTCCATGATGTTATCGATAAAAATTTGATCGAATACTTTCATCGGAGATGCTGTATCACTTATTTCGATTTGAATACCAGGGGAAAAACAATCAAAATTAAAATTTGGTGTCTCGCAAGTAGTTTCATACCAGTCCTTGTCAACGGTATTGCCTGTTGCCAGCCCTGTTTCATTAACTTCCACATCTTCCATTTCAGGGTCTGTATCTTGACCCGCTTTTTCGTCGTTGTCAGCGCAAGCACTTTCAGTGTCATTACTCATATCGTCTTCACTTGACGTATAACACTCACTGATGTAGTCCGGGTCATTATTGCCGTCAGTTTGATATGGGTCCTCTTCCGACGAGTCATCAGTATCACACTCACGAAACATTTTTCTTAAGTTTTCTTGTTGCTTTTCGTAGTCCATTTCTATAAATCAATTAATTTCAGTGTCTAAATGCCAAAAAAATTAAAAATGAGAAAATGGAACTTACCGAAAATACTGCGTCCTTACACTACGACACTTTTGTTGAGACTGTGGAAAATTACATGTAACTGTGTCGGCTATCGCCGACGTGATTTTTTTTTACCACTCACGAAAATTTCCGTTATAACTAAAGACAAAAATATATAAAAAGCTAAAATGGGGCACCAAGTTAAATTCGAATGCTTCTGTTGGGCCACAAAAAATGCGACTACATATAAAACCAACACAATCATCGTCGCCTATGTCCGACGTGTTTTTATATCCCAGTTTAAGCCACCTGTTTTGTCGGCTCATGCCGACGTGTCCGCGAAAGGGTTAAGAAAACTGCATTCAGTGCTATAATTACGATTTCAATTTTTCAGTTTATAGAAACACAAGCGCTAATTATGTACTTAACTATTGATATTATTCCTAAATTAGCATTAATATTATGCTTTTTGTTCACTAATATCACATTTTTTCATATATTTTATTCCCGAGAAGAAATTTTTCTAATAATAATGCGAATTTCCCCACAGTAAGTGCTGCCGTGTGCAAAAAACGAAAACGCTGCACACAACCCAAAAGTACTCCTCGGGGACCAATTGGTGAAAAACTGCGAAAAGGTTTATTACTGTATATAGTGTGGTTTGAAATATATCGTTACATATTAGTGGTATTCATCTAAACCGATAACTTTATCAAGCAGATAATCTTATAAGTTTACGCACTCTGTTACATGAACGACCCACACTCTCTTTTCGTTTACGCTTGCGACAATAGTCGTGTTTCTTTGGTTATCGAGCTCAGTATCACTAACTTTATATTACTAGCACGGGGATAAAGAAATTTTAGAAACTAACTCATTAAATGGGAAAAAATTATATTAACGAGATAATATCTATTTAAATAAATGCACATAAAACATACAGGCGATTTATTTGAGGCAATTTAAAGGAAACAATGACAGAATATCTGTTTGTGTATGAATTCATTTGTCACTGCTACCAAACTGTGCGGCCAAATTATCCGTGAAACAAAACAAACAGAACGGATAATAATTGAACCAGAACTCTATCAGGATTATCAACCCTATTCCGGTTTTGCAATAGAATTGGGGTGCTCACAGTTCGTTCCAAATAGTGTCTCAAAATGTAGACGTCTACATTTTAAGACGTTTTCTAACCGTAAAATCTGTTGTGTTGTTGTTTCCCATACAAAATTGGAAAACGACGCCGTCTACATTTTGTCACACTCAAAGGTATGTTTTTTACGCGTCTACATTTTGCAACCTCGCAGCAGGGTTGCATTATGGCAATACTAATCACATTTTTTTTATTTATTGGGCACGTTTTCCGTATTTGCATTTAATTTGAGCGCAATTTCTGATGAAAAGAAACAAGTCAAGGAAAAGGAATAACAAATATTACGAATTGGTAATTAAGTTAAATAATTACAATTTTTCAGAAACAAAATCGAAAGGCGACATATAAACAATGCACGCAAACAAGAAATGTCTGGCAACACCAGCAAAGTTTTGAGACGATTTTGCGACGACTGCTAGAAAGGGGTGCTCACAGTTTGATGCTAAAAATGTCTCAAAATGTAGACGTCTACATTTTCAGACACAATTTGGAACGAACTGTGAACACCCCTAATGACAATTGATCACCCTTCATTGTTGTGATTTTGTCATCGTCGTTGCACGTTGGCATTCCTGACAAAAATGACAAGCGAAAGGCTTTTGTTAACTTACCATGCATGGTGAAAAGTGCATTGTTGTAAAAACAGCTGGTCAACACTATTATTTGCAAAAAATATGAGCGGTGAAACACCAGAAAAGTGAGTATTTATGTGAAATAGATAAATTCGTATATCCGTAGCAAAGTGGAAAGGTGTAAGTTTTGTATATTTACATACATACATATGTATGTATTTATATCTTTCATTTAAGCATGAGTACATTTGCATACACTCATTATTTCGCAGACATTAGCGGCGTGGAAAAATCAGCTACGCTGCCGAGCACGAAAAGTGCATGTTTATGTAATTGGAACAGGTGGGGGACCACGGACGGCAGACATCTCTAATTTTTTTTACAAATTTATTAAATCGTAGCACTCTTTATATCAACACAAACATATGTTTTTGCCTTGTCACCTGCCCAAAAGGTCATGACAATAAAAATGAAAATTGGCAAGGTTCTTAAACAATGCTTTCCCTATATACAAAATGTTTTCCCTTAGCATAATAGTGTACGGTTGCCACTTATTTTTGATTGTCCACAATTTATATAAAACATGGCAATATGGATGTCAAATGAAAGGTATTGTTGGGAACTTTGGTCAGAAAATATTTTCGATCAGGGTTGCCACGCTTCTATGTAACAAAAATTTTCATTTTGTTAATTTCAATCAGCATTTCTTTTTGTATGTACTCACAGTACATGTAGCTCAAGATATGTATGTACTATTCATTCCAGCGTATTTCGGAATAGGGTTGACACCGAGAGTAAGAAATTTACTTAATATTTTTTCTCAAAAATATTTTTTTTTTAAGCTATCCAAATGACCAGTGTCGCTAAATAAATGACAATTTTTATATTTTACTAAGCATTGTAAACATAACATTATAAGTATGGTCTAAAATATTTTTTAACCTTGAAAACTTTATAAGTATGGCATCACTTCAAACATATTTCGTTGCAACGAAAAATTGTGAATGAAGCGTTACTTGATCTTTAAATCTATATCTATTATTCGACTTCATTTTGAAAAGATCGTTCGAGGGATTCAAACGAACAAGTAAGAATTAATTTGGTTTTTAATATACATATTTTATACTAAAATGTAATAATCTTTCGATATTAAAACATTGCAAGCTTTGTATCGCATTTACCTTGCGTATAAATAAATGCATGTTCACATATACGTTGTGTTTTCCTTCGAGTGTTAGTTGCAGCCGCAACATTTTTTAATATTTGTTCCGAGACAAACGCCGAAAACTTACAAATATACTCTGAAAATATATGGACACTGATGAAACCCCACAATCTTCGAAGCAACAAACACGCAACATCAATTGAATTTTCAACCGATCCAATGGGAACGTCAGATACCAGCACCGAGATGGATTCAGCCAGCGAGGGAGAAATGGACCGCACACCCCTAGCAGATAAGTCAATTTATGATTTGAAAAAAAAAAACAAATTAGAGAACTGCAACGCTCATTAGCTGCTGCAGAAAAATAAAAATTCAATTTGAGGCAAATAGTTGCCTCGCAACCGCTACTTAGCGCCACAAACGCCATCTCTGCTGCAGCAGACTCTTTCCACCTAGTGATGGCACGATTAATCGAAAAACCGATTATAATCGGCTATTTTCTTTCGGTTAACGGTTTAATTGTATCGAAATTTTCCTTCCGATTAATCGAACGATTAACCGATTAATTTTCAAAATAATCGAAAACAAACCATCAAAAATTTACTATTTTACTCACGCAATAACGTTTGAAACAAAATAAAGTAATCCAGAAATTGTCCCTCTAACTACCGAATAATATTAGCAACCATCAAAGTGGCCACTCTACCCGGTACATAATACTTATACATACAATTTTGCTAGTTGGCAGCTAGTGCGCGATTATTTTATTGCACAGATTCAAGCAAATGTAAAAATGGCACCAAGAAGCGATGTGTGGAAGCAATTTTCCAAAGAAAATACTACAGAAGTTAAATGCAGGATGTGTTGCAAAGTGCTAAAGTGCTCCAATAATACTTCAAACATGATACAACACCTAAAATTAAAACATTCGAAGAATGGAGAAATTCCAAAGGTAAGATAAACAATTCTTAGCGTAGAAAGAATTACTTTCAATTATTAATTTTGGATGGGTTGAAGGCTCCGAACAAAAATAACAAAGAATCGGAAGACAGTTGTGTTGAAGTGAGCAGCAGCGAAATTATCAGCAGCAGCAAGACGGTGTCCTGTGACAACGAAATAGCCAGCACCAGTCAACAGGCAACAGTTAGTCAGCCAAACATAAAAAGCGTTCTTTCCAATGCACAGAGCTATGCTTCAGGCGGCTCTAAGCATCAAAAAGTCACGCAATCATTAGTAGAAATGATTGTGGCAGATAACTTGCCATTTTCGCATGTTGAAGGTAGTTTGAATTTTTTTGAATACATAATAGTCGAATTGTATCCATTCATTCAAACATACCTTAGACTAAAACTATTATATATTTTTATATATGTATTTTTTGCAGGTCAAGGCTTTGAGAAATTCATGAAACAGCACTTTCCATTATATAAGGTTCCTGCTCGTAATACAATAAAAGTAAATATGGAAAAAATGTACGACAAGGAAACCGTTCGTTTTAAAAAAATGTTGTCGCGGGTGTTACACCTTTGTTTGACCACTGACATCTGGACGGACATCAAAATGAACAGCTTACTTGGTGTGACAGTACATGGCTTGTTCGAAGGCAAGCAAATGCCTGGAACGATTGGCGTTTTCAAGCTGACCCAAGCTCACACAGCCGCACACATCTCCGATGTGCTGACAAATGCACTTTCGGAATTTTCAATCAGCAAGGATAATGTTCTGGCAGTGATTACAGACAATGGTGCCAATATCGCGAAAGCAATACAAGACTCATTTAGAAAAAATCGTCATATTCCTTGCCTTGCGCACACTTTGAACTTGGTTTGCGACATTGCATTAAAGTCGACTGAGGTTAGCGATGTTGTTACAAAATGCAGGGATATAGTAACTTGGTTTAAGCGGCATGTTAAAGCAAACGTAAATTTACGCTTCTTGAAATCTTCAGCTGGAATACCAGAAGGTAAAATGTTAAAACTTGTTTTAGATGTCAAGACAAGGTGGAACTCCACTTACTATATGCTTGACCGCTTCATCAAATTAATTTCTAAGCCAAATTTTGTTTAACTACGCTGATGCACCCCCTATGATAACAACAAAAAATAAAGAGGACATTTTAGAAATGATTTCTTTATTAAGACCATTGGAAGCTATGACCATACAAATAAGTGGAGAAAAATACGCCACATTAAGCCAAGTTGTTCCCCTTGCCCATTGTGGGCGCCAACAAATATCAAAAGTTAGTTGTACATCTCTGGTGGCGAGCATTTTGTACCAGTTCGACCGCCGCTTTGGAGAAGTGAAGAATTAATTTCTGCTTGCAGCATCAACTTTGCTCGACCCCAGATGTAAAAAAATTCATTTCGAAAATCCTCTAGCTTTATCTACAGTAATGAGGCATTTAAGACGCGAAATGGCTGAAATTGATCAAACAGACGACAGTATTGGGAGTGGAAGTGAAAATCATCCCTTGGTGATAATGACTTTGATCTATGGGCTCACCATAAGTCTTTGGCGCACAAATGAAGAAGAAAAGACATTGACTCTATACATCCCCAAGACGAATTGAGCTTCTTCCTAAATGCTCCGGTTTTAGAATTGAAACGCAATGTAGTTGATGCCTGGGAAGAAATGAAGTCCGTTTATCCTAAGCTATACGCTCTTTCTCTAAAATACTGTTTTTTAATTGGAACGTCTGTACCATCAGAGCGCCTCTTTTCCAAAGCGGGTGCTATCGCTACGGAAAAACGAAACAGACTCACAACTAAACACTTGTCAAAACTGCTTTTTTTGAATTCTGTTCTTAAGAATTAAAATTTATATTGCCTACGATATAAAATGTTACTTAGAGTATTCGTGGACTTATATGTAGACTTAATTGTGTCAAGATTATATGCGCACCACACATTGACAAGTTTAAATAATTTCCTTTGTTTCTTTAATTAATATTTTAATTTTATTAATTAAAAAAATAGAGTTTAAAATAAACCGCATAAATTCAAGTTTCACACTTTGTGCAATATTGAAAAAAAATCAACTAGCTTTCGTACAAATTTTGTGCTTTTTTATTAATTATATTTGTTAGAAAGATTTTGAGTATTTTGTTAGAAAGAATTTTATAGCCCATCCGGTAAGTCCTAGCTACTTAAAAATTTCACTTTATTGTACTAAAATTGGATGGGATAAATATAATTAAATAAAAAGAAAACAATTTTTACGCAAGTTTTTTTATTATTTATTTTTTTTTTTAATATTGCACAAAGTTTAAAACTTGGATGTATATGGGTTTTCTTCATTCATTTCATTTTTTATAAAAAATTACGAAAAATTAATTGTCAAAACATGTCAATATGCGGTGAGCTTATAAAATAGACACGGGGTGTATAACTGCTGGTATACTAGTTTTCATCTTTTTTATTGTTTTCCATTCGGTTGTAGTTTTCTTGATTGTTTACGCTTTGAATTCATAGCGTAAGTTTCCACAATTTTACAAGTAATGTATACTTTAATAAAACACTAAGTTTTTTTATAACTTATTAAATGGTGTTTATTTATTTTCGATTTTAATCGAAACAACCGATTAATCGGTTAATTTCTTACGATTAATTGCAATTAATAATCGAATGCTTTCGATTAATCAATTAACCGATTAATAGATTTATTTTGCCATCACTATTTCCACCCCCATTTTGCCAATACCACCTCTGCCAACGTAAATTCTGCCGACGTAGCTTCTGTTAAAGGCACCTCGGCCGACATAATCTCTGCCAATCCCACTTCTGCCAGCGTCACTTCTGCTGACGTATCCTCTGCTAACGTCAACACAGTCAGCGATAGCTATGCCAATGCTGCTGCTACTAACGCCACTCTTGCCGACCATACTGCTGCAAGTGTTACCTTTGCCAACGGTAGCCTTTGTAACATGCTCCCAAATACCCACGTTACCTTAGCCAACAGTAACTTCACCAGTGTCCCTTCCGCCGCCGCAACCTTGAGTGCCACATATTCTAGTGTACATCCAGCCTACGTAACCCATGCCGAATTTAATGGATTACCGGAGGAGTGGCCTATGTTTTTCGCAGCTTTCAAAGAAACCACAGCAATGTACATGTACACAGACTTAGAAAATTTATTCCTTTTACAAAAGGCTCTTAAAGGGCCAGCCAAACAGTGAGTGGAATCCCTGCTGATACACCCATCAAGTGTAAACGCTGTAATATCGATGCTCGAATTCCATTTTGGACATCCGCAGCTGCTTATACGTAGCCAAACAGCTAAGGAGAGAGCGTTTCCAGCGATAACTGGAGGAAAGATGACGGAAATTGTAGCCTTCAGCACAATGGTAAGCAACCTAACCGCTTTCCATGAGAATGCAGGCGCAGCCTCGCATCTAACGAATCCCACTTTACTGGACTAATTAATAAGCAAGTTGCCGATAAATAAACGTGAAGAATGGGCCAGGTATTCTTTCTCCATGAAATTGTGCTACCCAAGTGTCCGTGATATGAGTAATTGATTGCAAGAAGTCGCTATATTTATCTCAATCGCTGCAGATGTTGTACCTGTGAAAAGTTCGAATGTAAATGAACAGCTGATTTCGAAGTCGAACAAATCAGTGAAAGCACTGCTAGCCATGACAGAAAACAAATGCTCATACTGCAAAAGTAACCACAATCTAAACCAGTGTCAACAGTTCAAAGATCTTGAATGTATTCAACGATGGAAGTTTGTGAAGGCAAATCACTTGTGTTTCAGTTGTATGCGATCTGGCCACAGCTCTACTAATTGTAATACACGTCGTGAGTGCGGACTTAACTCTTGTCGTAGATATCATAATCGGTTACTGCACGAGCAAACTAATAAGGTTTCGGTTGGCAACGCAAAGTTAGTTTCGAGTTCGAACGATGCTGATGTTGGAAAGCCGACACCCGACACAGCAAATGTCATCACTATATTCGAAAAGATTTTAGCAAAAGAACGCTGTTTAAGTTCCTACCTGTGGAAATTAAAGGACCCATGGGTAATCGCATTTATCGATGACGGTTCGAAAATATCGCTAATCGAAGAGCAAGTAGCTAAAGCCATCGGATTGAAAGGGCCAGTCGATAAATTATCATTGCGGTGGATAGGAGGAAAAACAACAAGTGAGCTATCGCAGCGATTGGATGTCGAAATTTCTGGTGTGAATCAGAACGCAACTACCTTTCAGATGAGAAACGTACGCACAACAAGGAAATTATAAATACCAGCGCAGACATTGAATTTTGCCAGTTTTAGGGCCGGTTACTCAATGTCTGGTTAACACTAATCTGCGGTTAAACATCGTTATCGACGTTACCGACTCCCTGTTATATGCATGGAGCCGAAGACGTCGATAACGATGTTTAACCGCAGATTAGTGTTAACCAGACATTGAGTAACCGGCCCTTAAACGGAAGTACGATAAATTACGAAACTTGCCAGTCGATGATTATGTTAACGGTTTGCCCAATAGAAGTCCTGAACTTAGACGATTGTTTTTCTGTTCACAGGTCAAATTTAGGATACACGTTATTCGGAACCAACGAAGACAGTGCTGAAGGAGTTGTTTGCCGTATAGACTGTGAGCAAGGCGTGATTAGCGATATTCAAATGCAAATGAAAGAGAACTTTACCTTAGTGAGTTTTGGGATGAAACCTCTACAGCCGGTCGTGGGTGAAGCAGACAAAAGAGCTGAAACAATTTTATTTCAGACAACCAAGCGAATTGGTTGCTGTTACGAAACTGGTTTGTTATGGCGAACTAATAAGGTAGAGTTTTGTGCAAGTTATAGCATGGCGCTGCGTCGCCTGGAAACAATTGAAGCAAAAATTACCAAAGACTGTAAATTTGGTATTTGGTACAAAGATAAAATCGGTGGGGCTTAGTAGCGCTCACAACTATTTCGGGCTATTCCGTCCAAAGGGGTGGCCCGATCCAAAAAAAAATCCACACACTTGTTGCATTATTTTAACACTGACTTTTATAAATTTTGGTCACTAATTTATTTACAAATTGGGTTTGAAATATGCCCTTTTCTGTAAAATTCGGAAATTAGCGTATATTTACCACTCCTATTCTCTTTAAAGCAGCCACTTCACCAATACATTTTTATATTCCCTTCACTTTACACTTTACTCGATTAGTTATAACTTGCTACGACTTTAATATTAACCAATTAATCACAATTCATTAAATAAAAACACCTTCAAAATTACGCGTCTGACTTTGGTTGCATATGCAAATTAAATGGCGGAGTTCAGCTGTCAAACTCCAAAATATGCAAAAGAATGAGAGACAAAAGAAGATAGGATATAACCTAGTAAGCATTAAAAATATACAAAGGTGTTCTCTGCAAAAGGTGTTCAGTTTAAATAACAAAATTTTATAAAAAAAATTAAGTAAAATATACTGTGCATGATTGTAAAAGTCATCATAAATGAATTTTCTCGATTTCTGTGTTTTCGGGATCGGTAATACGGGTAATACGAAAAATTGGCTCAAATAAGGGCAACCAAAAGGGATATTGCGCTGCACTGAATACAATTTATTCTTTGTATAAAAAATTAATAGAGGTATGTACATACATACATACGTTCATAAAATGTGAAGTTACACAAAAAATATGCTTTTATTATTGCACTCGTTTTTACTAACTTTCTAAAAAGAGGTGCGTATGTTGTCTCGAATTCGATTTGCTATGGAAGGATAAGCTTTGTTCTGCCCCTCCTCCTGACGAATTTCAAAATTGAATTAATTTGCGTTCAAATCTTCCACTCTGTAGTAAATGCAAATGTTGTGGAGTACTCAAACAACGTTTATAATTACACTGGCGTTGAGCGATGAGTAATACACTTCATGATTAGTTTATGACTCTTCACTCATCTGAAAAAGATCAAACATGTCCCTAAATCTCCGCCTTTCTACTTCCGCATCAGCAATCTGGGACTCGTTCTCCTCTTCAAGCAATAATTCCGCGGCTAAGGATTTCATTCTCATAGTTATGTTTCCACTAAATTAAGAGCAAACGAAATTTTATTTTTAAATTACCGTGATGCTAGATATATTTAGTTATTTTAAAATATTTACAAACTTTAACTTCATAAGCTGCTATAGTTTGGTGACAAATATTTCTTTGTTTTGTTTCGATTTCACACATTCCTAGGCAAACAGCTGATTTCGAAAGATGTTTTTTCTCTTCCTCTTCCTCTTTCGATTCGATCGTAACGCAGAATACCTAAGTTCGATTCTTGCGGAGCGGAATGCGGGAACGTAATCGAAATGCAGAATAGGGCTGATTATTTAAATTTCGACAGGGTGCCGTTGGTGTATGCGCAGACATACGAGAAATGTTTCATAGAATTTAGATACGCGAAGCAGACCAGAATGCACAACGTTTTTTCTGGCGAGACGGAGATACGTCGAAGGAGCCAGACATATATATGTATTATGAAAGCAATGATATTTAGTTCAGCCTCTTCACCGTGTTCTGCACATTATGTGAAGAATGTAAATGCAATAAAGTTTCGAGACAACCATCCAGAGGCCACTAGAGCTATAATTGAATGCCACTACGTGGACGATTATGTGGACAGCTTCGATACAGCGGAGGAGGCAATAAACGTTTCAAATGCTGTCAAAGAAATTCATAGCCATGCCGGTTTTGAACTGCGAGGATTTCAATCTAACTCTGAGGAGGTCTGTTTTGCGCTTGGGGAAAGGTCGTCGACTCCTACACACAATGAGCTTCTGCTCTAACGAGACGGTAACGGAAAAGGTACTGGGAATTTACTGGCGCCCATTGCACGATTCATTTTGTTTTATCCTAAAATTTGCGAGAGTTCCAAATGACGTGTTGACAGGGGAAAGGCGACCAACGAAAGCTGAGGTGTTGAGTCTTACAATGTAAATTTTTGATCCGTTCGTTTAAATGTAGATTGGAGAAGTGCTATACCGGAGGAGGATTACCGCGGATGGTACAACTGGTATACAGAGCTCGACAAGGCTAGGAGTCTGAGCATTCCACGTTGCTATTACCAGTATTTTAGTAGCCCGGTTTCAAGGATTGATTCACATATTTTTGTGAATGCAAGCGAACTTGAATATTCTGCAGTAGCATACTGGAGATTGAATTTTGAAGGCGAAGTCAGCGTAGCCTTTGTAGTAGGAAAATCTCGTTCCAGCCCTATTAAGGCACTTTCGGTCCCGCGACTGGAATTGTTAGCTGCCGTATTTGGCGTTCGTCTGAAGGATGCTATTATAAGTGGTCATGACACACAGCCTCACATGATAACGTTTTGGCCTGATTCGAGGACCGTTCTTAGTTGGATAAGATCGGATAGTCGTTGCTATAAACAATTTGTAGCACACAGAATTGCAGAGATTTTGGACTCCTCGCATGTGAACTGGTGGCGATGGGTTCCTGGAGAGAGGAATCCTGCAGATGATGCGACACGATTGAATGCGTGCATTGATTCAAGCTTGCCATGGATACATGGCCCAGATTTCTTGAAGGAACCTGAGAGAACTTGGCCAGCCATAGCTGATGATTTTGTTGAAAAAGAGTGCAGTGAAGAAAGACGCACGAAGTGCGTTCTGGCAATGAGTATTGACTCATCTTTAATAGATTTTCACAGATTCTCAAATTATTACAAGCTGCTAAGAGTTATTTGCTGGGTGGTGCGAGCTATGCTGAATTTTAAGTCCGTTCAAAAACGAGAAACTACGAAAACTTCCTCACATTACACGCCGCAGTTAACAGCGAATGACATTGCTAGAGCTGAAAAGATGATTTGTCGTTATGTTCAGGAGAGCATATTTCCAGATGAGATGCGTACTTTAACAAAGAAAGAACAACTTCTGCAAAATAGTCCGCTGTTTAAGCTTACGTCAATGATTGACGAAGACGAAGTTTTGAGGTTATCAGGACGTATCGACAATGCTGATTGCGTACCATTAGACACGAAAAGGCCGATCATTCTGCCACATAAACATCCATTATCCAGACTTATTGCTAGACATTATCACGAAATATATATACATTAAAACCACGAGACAATCGTTTGCGCTATTCGAAGAAAGTTTTGGATTACTAACTTAAGTAGTTTGGTTCGTTCGGCTAAAAGAGATTGTCAAACATGTAAGAACAGAAATGCGGAACCAGGGCCACCACTTATGGGACAGCTCCCGAGAGATCGACTTACTCCGTTCGTTAGAGTTTTCAGTTATACCGGTGTAGATTTCTTCGTGCCGTATATCGTGGCAGTTGGTCGCCAAAAAGAAAAAAGATGGGGGTGTCTTTTTACATGTTTGACTGTACGAGCAATCCATTTGGAATTAGCTAAAGACTTGTCACTGATACTAAGCTTAAGAAATTTTATAAACCGTCGAGGGGTGCCATTGAGAATGCCCAGCGACAGAGGCACAAATTTTGTGGGTGTGAGTAAGGAAGATTGGGTATTGGTAGAGAGGAAGCTGGTCGATGAAGGTGTGAGGCAGGGTGTCGAATGGTTATTTAATTCACCTGGTAATCCGTCGGAAGGAGGTGCATGGGAGCGAATGGTGAGCTGTGTTAAGAAAGTACTTTCTTTCACATTGAAGACAAGGGTGCCACAAGTCGAGGCATTACAAAGCGTTTTAATCGAAGCTGAGAACTTAGGAAATTCGCGTCCGTTGACTTATTTGCCACTAGACAACGATAGCGCTGAACCTCTGGCGCCTAACCACTTCAAATTGGGTTGCCCAAACGACGTTCAAACACCGAATGTGGACAAAAATATTTGCCTACGTAAGCAATGGCAAATCTTGCAACAAATGAAGCAGACTTTCTGGAAGGGATGGGTGTTGGAATATCTGCCCACATTATCGCGACAACCAAGGGAACTTTATGGAGACCTGCTTCCAAATTAGCCGTATTAGATGTAGTTCGTGAATCTTCGCCTATCCGACAGATTCACGGGGCCGGGATGTCGATGAATAAATTACAATTTTTATATTTTACTAAGCACTGTAGACATAACATTATAAGTATGGTCTAAAATATTTTTTAACCATGAAAACTTTATAAGTATCACTCCAAACATATGTATTTCGTTGAAACGAAAAATTGAACGCAGCGTTACTTGGTCTTTGAATCTATATCTATAATTCGACTTCATTTTGAATAGAACGTTCGAGGGATTCAAACGGACAAGTAAGAATTAATTTGGTTTTTAATATACATATTTCATACTAAAATGTAATAATCTTTAGATATTAAAACATTGCAAGCTTTGTATCGCTTTACCTTGCGTATGCCGCAACAACCAGTATTTGATATCTAACCCTTGGTAGCTTTAGAAAATATATGCACTCCGGGCAAAGCTTGGTCAACCTGGTACTTTAGAGTAGTTTCCATGTACTAAATTAAATCGTGTTCATCCCGATGCAACCCTGTTAATACATCTGTCATTTCTTGAAAATAATAAACATGGAAAAAATAATAATTAAAGATCCCAACAGCCATGAAAAAGGATAATAGCTATTAATTTTATAAGAAAGCTTAGTCTAAATGGCGCGTATTCATAGTCCAGCAACTAAGTCGAAACTAACAAAGTTGCAACTTAAATTTAAGTACCAACTTAAAATTTACCTCTATTCATAGTCGCATTTCAGACTTCTACTAAGTAGTTTCGACTTAGTTTACGATATAGCAAAACGAGTGTGAAAATGTTGTATGTAGCCAGAACAACCGCAGTGATGTGAAGTCGATGTTTATCGAAAGCATGCTGTGAAACATACAAATAGTAGTTATGCACAAATTTACTTTAAAAGAACTAGCGTGAAACTGACTTATTATTTGAGAATTTGTCTAAATTATTCCAGTTATAAAATTGTGATGTAGCTTTATTCGAATTGTAAAACGCATTTAATTTCATCTTCCGATTAAAATGGATCGATCTTTGTAAATTTTAATTGGAAATTATTCAATATTATCAAAATCACCCTCTACCAACTTAATTTTTTACATATTTCTTCTGTTTTCCCTTAATTTGATAAAATACTTCTTCCTAGTTACGACTTAGTTGCAGCTCCAGCCGAAACTAAATTTTAAGTTGGTACTTAGCCAGAAAAGTCGAAACTAAGGCAACTATGAATAGCTTTAGTTGTGACTTAGAATAGTTTCGACTAACTATTTATTCAATAACTATTTAAATGTTTTACTTCATACAGAGTTGCATGAAAAAACTGTGTGGTCAAATCCCGTGTTTATATGCACTCTTAACACGATTCAACAACTCTTAACTCGCATTCAAAATGTGATTTATGGTGGCACGGTAAAAAGTTTCAATTCGATTTAAGAATGTGTTTACATGTATGTGTCCAAATAAAACGGTTTGACTTAGAACGAATTGAAGCATCATATAAATATGTATCTTGTTTATATGATGCTTCAATTCGTTCTAAGTCAAACCATGTTATTTGGACACACACATGTAAACCCATTCTTGAATCGAATTGAAACCNATTCAACAACTCTTAACTCGCATTCAAAATGTGATTTATGGTGGCACGGTAAAAAGTTTCAATTCGATTTAAGAATGTGTTTACATGTATGTGTCCAAATAAAACGGTTTGACTTAGAACGAATTGAAGCATCATATAAATATGTATCTTGTTTATATGATGCTTCAATTCGTTCTAAGTCAAACCATGTTATTTGGACACACACATGTAAACCCATTCTTGAATCGAATTGAAACCTTTAACCGTGCCACCATAAATCACATTTTGAATGCGAGTTAAGAGTTGTTGAATCGTGTTAAGAGTGCATATAAACACGGGATTTGGCCACACGGTTGTTTCATGCAACTCTGTATGATGTAAAACATTTGGATAGTTCTCGAAATTACATTCAGGCTAAGCTTTGTTATAAAATTAATAGCTAATATCCTTTTTACAAGGCTGTTTGAGTATTTAATTATTATGTTTCCATGTTTATTATTTTAAAGAATTGACACTTGTATTAACAAGGTTGCATTGGGATGAACTCTGTCTGAAAGCGTGTTCGATCGACTCATTTCTTTTGTTGCATATAAACACTTGTATTTCATACCTTGTTTATACCTAAGAAAAAAACGCATTAACAAAAAACCGATTTGATTCAACACATATTTATTTCCATCCTCCTCAGTCTTTATGGCGCACTCGATTAAACCGTATTGAACGTAACAAAGTCCGTTAATTTTATTCGATATCGGTGGACCGAAAGAGAAGCGAACAGTAATACAAATTTGTTATAATAATAAATACTATTAAAAACGGGTTGTAGAAGGAAAAAATATCAAATTTTGAATTCGCGTTAAATGAATTATTCGTTTATACAGGTTTTCTAACCGATGTGAGAAGAAAAAAGCCGATTTGAAAACAAGTTCGAGTCAATACACTTTTCGATTACAACGCGTATTCAAATTTGGTTTATGCATCTGTTTTGAATCACACCGAACTGAGTCACAGCGCTTTATGTGTCGGTATAAACAAGGTATCAAACGAGCTATACTGACACGAGTTGATTCGATACCGCGTTTGATGCCATATAAACAAGGTAATGGTAACTGACTGTCAAACGCGCGACCAAGTAGAAAAATGTTCTACTCGAACGTTGCTCAGTGCCCACGATTGAGAGAATACAAAGGTTGCGCCGATCTCGGACCGCTATTCCTCTCTTAATGAATTTGACAGACTCGTTGTTTGCATGACGGCACACTTGTGCAACTTGTTTACGTTTTGCTTGCAACATTTTTTCTTCATCTTCCATTCTTGCTCACGTTTTGACATTTCTCTCTGTCGCAATTGAACCAGTGTGACGTCACACAAAAGTTATTCTCAAAAATCCTCTCTGATCGGCTCAATCTTGTATTGTATCATTCTTGCTCAGTGCCGCCACTAGGCGTACGAGATTCGCAAAAAATTTACGATCAAGCGCTTGAGGTCTCATTGAGAGTTAATCCATATTGGGGCGAATACTGCGGCAACGCGAAGCGAACAACACGAAAATGGCAGAATGTTCGAAGAATGACATAGAATATTCGACAGCGAGAAACGTCAAGTGGATGAATATTGCGAACAGCGGGAGAATGAGCGATAGACGGAAGAACATTCTAGAGTTGCCATTAGGGTTGCCATATTTTGAAACGGAGAAAGGAGTACATTTATATTTTCTATAGAAAAAAAGCAGTACATGACATAAGAAAGGAGTACAAATTTTTTTTTTAATTTTTTGTGCAATTTATTGTTACAAATTAGGGACCCCTTAGAAAAATGACCAAAAGTCACAATTTTCACTTGCGTTTTTTCGTTTGAAAAAGGTTGACTATTCATTTGCACGGGACATTTTATATACCCTTGATAACAAAAGAGGTGCCTGCCCCTCTTCCCCTGCTACACAGAAAGGAATATTCTACTTAGTAAGGGTTATAATCCCTAAGCGCGGCCGAAGGCCGCCTACGCAGAAAGGAGTTAAGTGCAAAAATACTTTGGATACCGAAGCCGGAATTATATCCACAAGAAATGTTATACACTTTTGACGAAGAGAGGGGTACCTCCTCTCTTCTAGGGCAACACAGAAAGGAGGATTCTACGTAGTAAGGGTTATAATCCTTAACCGAATTCTACGCAAAAATACTGTGGACGCAAGTGAAAATTGTAATTTTTGGCGATTTTCCTAAGGGGTCCCTGGGACCCATAGGGCGCCTAGGTGGAGGTTGGAGGTGCCACGCCCACTCCCCCTTCGCGCACCGCCTCTTCAATGACCGCCCTTATATGCTTGCACTTTTTCACTATCACACTTAACTTTGCTTACTAAGTAGTGTTTGCCACAATATGAATGGCAAAGTACAGGGCCTAAAATAATAACTGTCGCACAGGTTTTTTGAAAAATAAAAGGGTTCTTTATAGATTTCGTTAAACAAAGTATTTTTTGTTAACTTTGTAAATATTTTACTTAAATTTTATTAATTGGTTTTAAAATTTTAATCCTTATTTGCATTTGCCAGCTTTGGGGGATATGTACATGCGGCACACACCTCTTTTTCAGGTGTATTTTTTCTTAGATTTTGTATAAAGAAAAAAAAACTGTATAGGTTTGGTCGAATGAATTCCCTCCTAGTGGGAGGAAAANCCGAAGCCGGAATTATATCCACAAGAAATGTTATACACTTTTGACGAAGAGAGGGGTACCTCCTCTCTTCTAGGGCAACACAGAAAGGAGGATTCTACGTAGTAAGGGTTATAATCCTTAACCGAATTCTACGCAAAAATACTGTGGACGCAAGTGAAAATTGTAATTTTTGGCGATTTTCCTAAGGGGTCCCTGGGACCCATAGGGCGCCTAGGTGGAGGTTGGAGGTGCCACGCCCACTCCCCCTTCGCGCACCGCCTCTTCAATGACCGCCCTTATATGCTTGCACTTTTTCACTATCACACTTAACTTTGCTTACTAAGTAGTGTTTGCCACAATATGAATGGCAAAGTACAGGGCCTAAAATAATAACTGTCGCACAGGTTTTTTGAAAAATAAAAGGGTTCTTTATAGATTTCGTTAAACAAAGTATTTTTTGTTAACTTTGTAAATATTTTACTTAAATTTTATTAATTGGTTTTAAAATTTTAATCCTTATTTGCATTTGCCAGCTTTGGGGGATATGTACATGCGGCACACACCTCTTTTTCAGGTGTATTTTTTCTTAGATTTTGTATAAAGAAAAAAAAACTGTATAGGTTTGGTCGAATGAATTCCCTCCTAGTGGGAGGAAAATAGCCTATGGTTACAGAAGATATGTAATAAAGGAACCGACGAAGACTTGCGTGCCGCTTGCGCTTTTCTCCCAAACCCCCTGGTAAACCCAAATGAGGGTTAAATTTAAAAACTATACAATAACGATTTCTTTTACTTGCGCTTTTCTCTCAAAGTGTTTATCGTCCTAAACCCAAATGAAGGTTAAAATTTAAAAACAAATTAATAAAATTGAAGTAAAATCTGTGGATAATTAACAATGAACTACTTTTTCGCAAAATCTATAAAGGCCAATTTTATTTTTCAAAAAAAAACTGTGCAACAGTTATTATTTTACACCCTGTATATGATAAAATATTAATAGCTGGAAAAAGGAGTACAAAAGAGGTACAAAACTAATAAAAGAGTAAATTTCCAGATATTTTTTTTGGGAGTACATGGAAGTACATTGCAATAAAAAGGAGTACGCTTACTCCCAAAAGCAGTACGTCTGGCAACTCTAGTTGCCATGAGTACAAGTATAGGTATATAAAGCCGCTGCTACAGCGCAATCAGGTAAGGTGTTCTTACACGATATGTATTTGCATGTGTACAAGTCACTTTTTACATATGGAAATGGTAACTTATCGTGTAAAGTCAAATTGGATTTCTTTCTGTACAAAGCAGATGCACGTACATACGAAAAAGTAATGTTTCTATTTTCATCTGACACACAGATAGAAACATCTGAGTTGAGTTTATTTCGTTTTCAAAGAAAGTATTTTTAAATAGGGTAATTCTCTAGTATAGGGTAACAACCACTAAAAAAGGTCCGGAAATGTCGGGAGGGGTACCAATCAACGCGTTTCGGTCCCCGTATTAACAACCCGGAGGGGGCGGGCTAATATTATTAACCATTTAGAAGTTATAAACAAACAAACTTTTGTTAAATTTCATTGTTTTGTATGGGCAATTACCCCGACAAAGATTCACTAAATCACCTGTTCTCACTTTTTAAACACTATTAAAATATATAATTTAACTTAATTACTAAACAAACACCTAGCTTTATCAACCTAAGATAGATTATTTTGTTACTAAAAAGATGTTGACAATAGTTGTGTTTTCTTACAAATTATCCAGTAACTTGCCAGCAACTCTCCAGTAACTTTATTTCTAAGAATTCGCTCTCATAGAAAAAATTTGCAATGAAGTACGCGAACGCTTTTTCAATTTGCAAGTTTCATGAACAGCTGATAAATTGGTTGTTTATTCGCAGCAAATTCCTAATAAAACAATATATTTTGTATTTAAATAGGTTTATTTTGTGAAATTCAACAATAAAAACCCACATACAGTTTCCTTATTAGTTTAAATTTCATCCAGCAACATGCGTTCAGCTGTTTTTCGTACTGGCAAATTCTTACAAGTAAAAATTTATCCAGTAAAATCCAGTAAAAACTTGCAACTTCAACTGTCATTTTTCTCTCTCTCAATTTCCCCTACTTTGCAAGTTTTTGCGTACGAAAACGCCAAAACATGAAAATTCGTAAAAACTTTTACTGGATTTTACTGGAAATTAGTAAAAAAAACGCAACTATTCTTTGCGAACTGAAACGCGAGATTCCAAAATAGCTATAGTGCTGCCACTGTATTAGTATTTCGTAATAATTCACTTTTCCTTACAAGGGGTGTGCAGTGTTCAATGCTTTTCGTTATCTTCTTTCGTGTGATATATATATTATATATATAAATAATGAAAATTTTTAATAAAAAACGCCAAATATATATATATATATAAATAATGAAAATTTTTAATAAAAAATCGCGCAATTTTTTATTAAAAATTTTCGCCTCCGGCGCTTTTTCCATAAAAATCAATATTTCGATAAATAATTAAAGGTTGTAATGGTAAAATCAAACTTGTGGCACTCCATGACGCTTACTTTTAATTTCAATTGAAATAACAAAACCATAAAAGTAGCGCTGCCATGGTATAGCGAAATTTGCTATTATATTGGTAAAAGTGCACTTTAGCGGAACCAGGCGTCCAACTCCTTTTTGCGTAGGCGGCCTTCGGCAGTAGAATTCTCCTTTCTGTGTTGCCAAAGAAGGGGGGCTGAACACCTTTCTGCGTAGGCGGCCTTCGGCCGCACTTAGGAATTATAACCCTCAGGCAGTAGAATTCTCCTTTCTGTGTTGCCAAAGAAGGCAGGCTTAACACCTTTTGCATAGAACAACTTTCATTTACTCCATTTATTTGCATCAAATTCATCAAAACATGGAACGAAAAGTCCAAAGTGCAAAGTGATACCACTCTCGATTTGTTCCGTCCATTTTGACCTGGTTCCCTTAAAGTGCACTACTACCATTATATTTTGGTTAGAATAAGTTGCGATCCCGTACGAGTCCGGACTACTCAGAAATAGTCAGAATCAATCAGGTTCTACTGGAAATCGATCCCGCACTCGGTTGTCTGACTATTGAGAGGACAAAAAAGAGAGTAAAAAAGGTCCTCTCCTGTCAGAAGTTACCAGTTTTGGTCCGAAGATTTTTTGCTGGCAACCTCTGGTAAATGTGTCAAACGATCATCTGTTGTGTGTTTGGCAACCAAATTGTAAACAAAAGAAAAGTGCGCATGTTGAAAAGTATTTAATTACTTGTTTAAGTGGATTCTAATCAATTTGAAAGTATTTTTGGTTATTTATATGTGTGAGCTGAGTGTGTTTACGCGAAAAAAAGCAAAAATTTACAACCAAAATTTGGAGGTTATGTTGAAGTTGACAGTGTTACTCTCTCGCGCTGAGAGAATTTTTATTTTTTGACAGTTTTACTAGTTTTAGTCCGAGGAATACGGGACTGCACCTATATTTTATTTAGGTGAAAGTAAAAGAAGAGGAAGAAGTGTATAGTGTAAACCGAGGGTAATAGCGCAAATGAAATGTGAAATAAAGTGGCAATACCAGCGATTTGAGGTTATAATAATTTTGGCAGGCGCAAAGTTTAAAAAAAAGTGAATAAATGATTTTGTTTGCATAAAACGATAACCGGACACGTTTTAATAGTGTTTTAAAAGTGGAAACTGGTGATTTAGTGCATTTTTGACGTGGTAATTGATCATAGAAAACAACGAAATTTAACAAAAGTTTTTTGTTTATAACTTTTAAATGGTTTTAATATTAGCCCTCCCCCTTCGGATTGTTAATAGGGGTACCGAAACGCGTCGTTTGGTACCCCTCACGACTTTTCCGGACCTTTTTTAGCGGTTGTTACCCTATACTAGAGAATTACCTTAAATAGTTAAATGAAGCCTGTGAATTTGACAGACAGACACAATTACATATGTGCTTAGGCAACCGGCCTAAATCTGCTTGAACTTTTCGACCCTCCCTAATACACACTAATTAACATACTTACGATATTATGGTTGCCGTCGATCTGTTAACTACTATGGCTGTGTGCCAATCGGTAACATTTTTCTTCATGGTGAGACGTGGTAAAAAAATTGACTATGGTGTGCAAATAAATTGAATTTTGCTGTACCAAATGCAAAGTAAAACTTTGACAGTTCAAAAAAGCCAAACAAACACTCGTGCGAAGGCTCTATTTTTATGTGTTGCTGAAATTGTTCAAATTTATTTCTATTTTGCAACTTACAAGTAGTGTACGTTTTTTTTTGTGCTTTATTAGCTTCCATTTTGATTTTCACTCTTTATTACCACCAAAAAATATTGTGCATACATATTTATATGCCGTCAAATTTTTACCTAGTCCTATGAGCTAGGTAAAATTCTGACGTTCGTATTCACCACGAGAATTGTCAAATTTTTAGTTTCATCCGTCAAAATTTCATATTTTCTATCAATTGGCACAGGCCCTATGTTAAGAAAATGTGCAACCATAACTTTCGTTAAATAAACAGTTCGACCGGCAACCGTAAATAAAACCAAAAACGGTTTACTTACTCGTTTAGCGACTATCCGAGAAGGAAGACATCCAGCGACCAAGTTCCAGAAATTTGTATTCAAAAGGTAATCTGTAATTCCAATATATGTACATATATATATATACACAAAATTCTACACTTAGAAAAAGGATTAGTTTCGACAACTAAAGATATTTCATCTAGGTTTTACCAAATCGTTAATTTAGTTCAAGGGTTAGGTAAATACTAATAAATATTTTTTTGAAGCATATTTCTACAAATTCCATTCAACTTAACGTATGGTTCATAAAAGGATGCCATTAAGCTCTGCTAATACAGATAAGCTTTCTTTCAACACACGGTTTAGTCATAGTTACCAAATCTTAGTTGAGGCAACCACGATTTGGTTTGAGAGCGGAACATATTCATGCTTGTGAGACACCCCTAAATAATGCTGAGCGCTGTCTGAGCACATGTGTGTTTCACATGCAAAGAGAGCCAGCTGAGCAATGCACACAGTCCCACTTATTTAATCGTTTGAATGTGCTAGTATGCCGACCATTATGTCGATCACTGCGCTAGGTAGAGAAAGAAAAGTGTGTGCTATGCAGTGTTGCCGCGCATAAATTTTAGTGGTGGCCAAATTCCTTTAAAAAAAGGGCTAAACAAGAGCTAAAAAAAGTCGTTGTGGCTAAAAATGGTAGCTAAAATTTTTTACTTACATATACATATATAAG
Source organism: Rhagoletis zephyria (assembly GCF_001687245.7). NCBI lineage: Eukaryota > Metazoa > Arthropoda > Insecta > Diptera > Tephritidae > Rhagoletis > Rhagoletis zephyria. Next base: position 5,955 of record NW_016161822.1, on the reverse strand, counting down.
TATACACGTAAACATTTTCAATAAGTAATGGTATATAAAAACAATGAAATTTGGAAAAAAAAGCTAATATTTTATCCAACCAAAAACCTTTTTGTATAAAAGGGGAAATATACGACACCAGCTTGCTGGTTCCATCAAGTGACCATCAGGCTCGAAGCATATAACTTACCCGCATGCTGGTACAATATTTATTTCTTTACAAATCGGGTCGAGGAAAGGTCGAAATGATTAGAGCCGAAATTTCATAATTTTTCTAGCATTTTGTTAAACATTGTTTTTTTTTGTAATTCGCAGCTGCAATATCGTGAACTTAATCTTCCACAAACATGGCTTTGACTCATATAGTGCAAGAAATTTCCACCAAAATACTTTTTACTTAGAAAGTTTAGCTAATTTCACCACTAACGACACCAGCATGCTGGTACAATCACACCACAAGAACATACACGGTCAATCGACTTGATGGGTCATTTAACTAATTTAGCATATTAAGGGCCGTGAACTCCTTTATTTTAAACTGTGGTTAAATCGTTAACAGATAAGTTAACAGCCCCAATACTTTTACAGTATGTATTTATAAAAGCGTAAGGAACATACAATACATATATGTATATATATCTGTCTTTCTTAGTTTAAAAATTCATCTCTTATACTATGTCTCCATTGTTAGATTTAATGAAGATTTAGCCCTCTGACGAGATTTGACGTTAAATCTTTTGAGATTTACCATATAAAATTAAATCTCGGAAGGCAGTAGATTTAAGTTAAATCTTCGTCAAATCTTCAATAATATTGATCAATAAGTACAATTTGTTGGATGTGGCAACCACAAATTCACATGCCATAAGTCAAATGACATTTGTGTTTTCAATATACAGTTGAGGACATTGAAATCTAGCCTATCATAAAAACATGAATTTTCGTATTTTTAGGGATTTTTATATTTTTGTTAGTTTGGGAGGAAAATTAGTAATACATATTTACATAACTTTGGTTATAATAAATTAAGAAAATTTTATTTTAAAAACTAAAAATTTAGAAGAAATGCTTTATAGTAATATCATGCAGAGTCTTCTCCGCTTTCTATAAGTCATTTACGCGCTGCGACAAAAAATTTAAAAATTTTCTGCTTCGATAACATTGCACCGAACATCCTCTACAACTCAGTTCGTATTCATGATATGCCAAAGGCCCACGATTGTCTTTTGGGTTCCCTCCTATGAATAAGAGAGTTCTAGAAAAAATTTTCTTTCCGCAAATGTTTTTTACCGTTTTTATAAATTTTTCTTAAATTCGGGAAAATGATTCGGAATATGGTACCATTCTTTACATTTTCCAAACTATATATTATACATACATATTTACCACGAATAAGAAGCCAATAATATTCAGAATTAATATAATGACATTCCGCTTGGTACCTTCCTTTTATCTGTCTGTATATCAATGTCCGCAACTGTATTTATAAAATCATACATAAGCAAACGTCAAATATTTAAAAATGTGAACGTCAAACATATCTCGTTGTGGTAATGGAGACGGTTGTGATTTAGCAACTGGATTTATTAAATCTTAATGGATAAATCTCTCAATGGAGACATAGTATTACATAAATGGAAAAAAAAAAACAAATTAAGCATATACAACTCTTTCATGCCAAGGATGAATAAATTCTAAAAAGGGCTAAAAAGGGCTAGGAGCAATTTTAAATTTATGTGGCCAAAAAAAGTATGTGGTAGCTAAATCTAGCCACTAAAGGGCTAAAACGGCAACACTGGTGCTATGGCATGCCCAGGCTTGTTTGTCTCAGTTTCAGTTTTGCCCACAGTATATACAGTAATAAACCTTTTCGCAGTTTTTCACCATTTGGTCCCCGAGGAGTACTTTTGGGTTGTGTGCAGCGCTTTCGTTTTGCGCGCCCGGCAACACTTACTGTGGGGAATTTCGCATCATGATTAGAAAAAGTTCATTTCGAGGATAAAATATACATAATTATGTGTTATTTATGAACAAAATGTAGGTGAAGTATAATATTCATCTTTAATGTATGCTGATATTCATGCTTAATGAAGAATATCAATAGTTAAGTACGTAATTAACGCTTGTGTTTTATAAACTGGAAAACTCAAATCGTAATTACAGCATTAAATGGAGTTTTTTTTATTACAAAAAAAAGGTTTGTATAGCTATACAGACCCCAATGCCTGCCAGCGCATCCGCCCAGACAGTCCATTAAGCACACCCAAGTTTGAGTGATCTACAAGTTACAAGTGTTTTCAGCATTTAACAGTTCATTATCATGTGCGGTGTAATATTAATTATTATACACTGAACTATGAACTATGAACTATCTGTACTAGTATCTATAATAATAGACAATAATTTGCAATGTTTTTACACTTTTGCAAATAGTTTCGGGCACTATTACACATTCATGACTTGCGCCACTCTGCCATAGTACGGTTGTTGTCCATTTGAGTAATTGTATACAACTCTGAATCAACAAAATGCATGCTCCTTCTCATTTTCAACCCTGATCAGATTTTACCCCCGAGGAGTACTCAAAAAGGTTTATTACTGTATATACTGTGGTTTTGCCGTCGTCGCGAGTTGTTTCGGTGTGCGCATAGTTATTTAAAATTAAAAAGTTTGATGCCAGCCGGGGTTTCTCGAGTGAATATATAATTCATGAGAATTATAATTTGAAAGTGTCTATTGAGCCAAGGAAAAAGCAAAGCAGTATACTTAAACCAGCACTTCCAGCAGATATTGACCTGGGTTTTCGCACGACTACTCCTGTTTCATCGTTTCTTTTTAGGAAATTCTTACCACCATATACATATGTATTATTTACACTAGTAACTATTTATGTAAATATGTATGTATTTTTTATGCTTAATATATCCAAATAAAAGAAGAAAGTAAACACAACAACCATCGAGTAAATTTTTATTTGTGTCAAACTGAAACTTTTTTTCCAATAATAAACGGTTAGCTGATTCACGTCTACAGAAAGTTCACAAAATTAATTGAAAACTTGTATCAACCAAAGCATTGTTTATATTTGCTCGACAATGATTTTATTCAACTAACAATATTGTCCAATCAAGGTAGTCGTTTTGTAATTATTAACAAATATACATTTGTCCCAACTAGAAGTCTCAAGTAAATTGCGGACTTTCGTGAATTAGATATTTATTTCGCCACATCCAACTATGCCACTTGGTCACTATAACCAAATCTTAGTAATTATAACTAAACCTTTTTCTGGGTGTAAGTGAATAAACACTCTTAGGGCCGGTTACTCAATATCTGGTTAACACTAATCTGCGGTTAAACATCGTTATCGACGTCTTCGACTCCATGCATACAACAGGGAGTCGGTAGCGTCGATAACGATGTTTAACCGGAGATTAGTGTTAACCAGACATTGAGTACCGGGCCCTTATTATTAGTTATACTAATACCGAGTTCTTTCTATTTTCTTTTCATTAAATTAATCATCGGTGCGTATGTGCAACCAAATCTTGCTCCAAGCTTTGCGCCGATGAATATGGTCCTTCGAGCTCAACCAGGGTTTTGTCGCACAATTCGTTGGGATGGATTAGTGTCCAAGAGAGAAATTGGTTATTTTTATTTTTTAATTAACAAACAACTGGTTTAAAACGATACCAGCGAGTAACGTCAGATGTTGTAACATTTTTGTGTAAACGCCTCTTTTAATTTTGCGAATTTTCACACGAGGTTTATTTATGTATATGCACGTATTTATACACTGTTCACCTAAAGTTAACTGGGGGGACTTGGAATTATTGGAAGGCATTAGTTGACAGACCTTTTTACACCGGGGCAACTGTGGCATTCAACTAAAAGCTGCCACAAAAATGAAAACAAGGTCGGCAACTTTCTGCCATACAAAACGGAGACTGGGTAGACACTTATTGCACACAATTTGCTTAACATTAGCCGTTTAGCCGCACCTATATACTTTAATGGACATTACACCCAATATATTTAGTTAATTAATGTTAATCATAAGTTATGCGTCGTTTTATGGAAACCTATTGCACGTAACTACACTTTATAAAAGCGGCAGCCTTTGTTACAATTTTGCCACGAAATATGGGGCATGTGACCCGGAATCTTTTCGGAGCAGTCTTCAGAGCTGCAAACATGCCCACATAGCAGAATTATATACTCTTTTGGATTTGTGGAACACACTACACGCACTGAGGTTTCCAATAATGGCTGAGATTTCCATTACGGAACTAATTGCTATTCCGCGCAAAGTATACTAAATTTTTTTATGAAACTCGGTGGGGATACTAATGGAGGTCTTCTTTAACTATATTTATGGAAAATGTTTAGTAGCGCTCACATCGTTTTTGAGGTTGGGGGCGGAGGGGCAGGGGCGGGCCCCCCAAACCGCCCCCACTAGAAACGGGACAGTCCCCGCTTTCTAAAAAGGCGTACCATCCCCCCTTGGGCTCCTCCCACAGGCCCCTAGGGAACCGTTTGAAAAAGGGGGAAAACGGAATTTTCTTAGGCAAACTGAGCAGTTTAAAGTGGAATATTACCCAACTAACAGAAACCGTGGGATTTTTTAATAAAATAAATTATGCCAAAGTAGATATCGGGCGATTTTGAATAAACAATAAAAAAGTTAATTAGAAGTAGAAAAACCAAGTTTTTATAAAAAAAAAAAATGTTTTTTTTAAAAAATGTATTTTTGCGTAGAATTCCTTTCTGCGTAGGCGGCCTTCGGCCGCACTTAGGGATTGTAACCCTCAGACAGTAGAATTATCCTTTCTGTTTTGCGAAGAAAAGTAGCTGAACACCTTTTGCAGAGAAAACCTTTCTACGTAGGCGGCCTTCGGCCGCACTTAGGGATTGTAACCCTCAGACAGTAGAATTATCCTTTCTGTTTTGCGAAGAAAAGTAGCTGAACACCTTTTGCAGAGAACACCTTTGTATATTTTTAAGGCTTACTGGGTTATATCCTATCTTCTTTTGTCTCTCATTCTTTTGCATATTATGGAGTTTCACAGCTGCACTCCGCCACTTAATTTGCATATGCAACCAAAGTCATACGCGTGATTTTGAAGGTGTTTTTATTTAATGAATTGTGATTAATTGGTTAATATTAAAGTCGTAAAGCAAGTTATAATTAATCGAGTAAAGTGTAAAGTGAAGGGGAATACAAGGGAAAATTTTAGTAGACGGACGGCAAATTCTAGAAAAAGGGGGGATGAGGTGGGGTAGAATAGGACCCCCTGATTTCAAAAAAACCCCCTTTTTTCTAGCAACCCTATAGTTCTTCTATAATTTATTGTTAAAGTTTTCATGTAAACGATGAATAAGATCATGATTCAATAATACAAGGTTAGATAACACTGGTCGACGGCCAAAATTTACCAGAGACGCCGTTATGAAATTCGTATGTAAAATCACCCCCTGATTCCGAAAATCAAGGTTATTTTTAATTTTATGGTACCGTTTTTGAGAGATTTGCAAATTTTAAAATTGGGTCCACTTAATCATATATATCTCAAGAACGAATTAAGCAATTCCAAAACGGTTTGAAGCTTTTAAAAGGTATTAAAATTTTCTATAAGCTGTGCATACAACACTTTTTGCTAGGCCCTGTAGATTCAAAGATAACGAACAATCATTACCGATTTTTTCAATTTTTTTTGTAAAAATATAAAAAAAATTGTACTTTGCGGGGAAGGATCTCGAAAACCTTTTATTTTTTTGCAGATTTTTTTTTTCTCCCTAAGCTCTGTTATATTACAAAAAAAATAAGGTATCATCGAAGAAAATCGATGCAAAACTACGTAAGTTATTAGCGATCAAATAAAAATACCCAGGTTGCGCAATTTCAACGTATACCTCAAAACGTATGTATGGTATAAAGAAGAGTGAACTATCTAGCTATGCTCTGTTTCTATTGAG
>NW_016161821.1:47071-48173 GCF_001687245.7 Rhagoletis zephyria | reverse complement strand
CATTCAACTTACATAAACTATCCTTAATTTTATCGGTTGAATTTCAACCGCTGGGCGAACACTAGTAAATATAAATACTCGATACTTTTCGATCAAAACCAATTAATTTGGTATCGCTACTTTTGTACCAAGTACTGAGTAGGTAACAAATACTCGTAACGAAATCCGATACTAAGGAAAATTTGGCTTCGGAAATTTCTCCTCCACTGTTGTAACAAATATGAAGCGCCTTGTTCTTTATGGCTGCATAATTGCCAGCGAAAACCGTGATAATGCGACAAGGTCGATGTAGTGCAAAGAATTCACTTTCCAATTGCTTCACCAAAATCAATGTAATGCGACGTATACACGGCCCTACTGTTCAAGTGGTAGAGTGAACTGGATGAGTGGTCAGTACAGATGTTTCAACGCGATTTTGAGTTCAGTAAGTAACTCTACAGCTTTAACGCGCATTAGCATGTGATGAGCTTGAGCAAAATGCAAGCGAGTAGCTACGCAGGAAAGACCAGCGGAAAATACTTAAGCTGGTGGGAGTCTAGCAGCTCTGTTATTGATGAATATAAACAAAGAAGAAAAAGAGTAGGGTACCAAGAGTTGACTAAAAAAAAAAACCCAGTGCGTGTAGTCCCTACGCGCGGAAGAAGTGAAACTTAATAGAGGAATTTCAGAAAGAAAGAAATGTGTGATATACATACACATGTACATATTTTCTAATACACTAAATACATATTTATTTTAATTTTTTTAACGAGCTTTAATTTTTTATTTTTTATGACCAATTGCTAAATTTAATTATTATTTTTGGCTGAGAAAACATGCATATCTACAATATTAACTAGTAGATTGTGGTAACTAGAGTAAGATATAAAAAGTTTTATTTCAATATTATTAATATTTCTAGAAAAACTGCATCAATGGTAGTCGCTAATTTGGTTGTTGGAACATATCTACCAATAACCATTTCCAATGAAAATTTTTCTTTCACAAATTTTGTCAGTTCATCATACATGTATTCGGCCAGCGAAAAGTTTACGTTGAAATCTCCCGCGAGAATTACAGGTCGATCATAACAGTCTACTTATTTTTATATTCATCTTCATCT
>NW_016161821.1:18546-46226 GCF_001687245.7 Rhagoletis zephyria | reverse complement strand
TTGAGTTTAACTTTTTAAACAGGTGGTCACCGTCTTCAAGCACCTCAAAAATATTTTAATTGTGTTTCTTTAAGCCCTTTCATTTCACGCTTACTATATAGTATTTTATGCATAAGAATTTTGAAACAGGTGGCAACCCTCCTACATGTAGCTAAAAAATACAGTTTATTCGAAACCATTTCTTTTGATACCCATATTGGGATAATTCATTTAACTTAATAAATAATTTGAATTTGGTTTTCGTATATATGGCAACCCTTTAAACACCTAAAACTATATTGCACATCTACAGATCAAGCTCTTTCATTTGACACCTCATTTTTGAAAATCGAACGAACGATACAGATTTTATCGCTTGTTGTTAAATATTTAACGCAACCATCTCCGAACTCGATTAAGAAGTTTCACTTCAAAAAAACTTCGAAAAAGCTGAAATATTCCAAAAATTTAAGCGCCAGTCTGCCGAAAAGTAGATGTCAAATAGAAAAAGTTATTCTACTTCGCTTTATCTAGATTCTAGAAAATCTTTAATGTTTTCAATGCTTTTAAGAATTTCTTTCAATAAAATTTTATCCGTATCATTCTGTTTCTGTACTCTCCACGCTATGTAGAATTCTGCGAGGTGAAGTAACAAGGGGACAAGATTGAGACTATCGTAGGTATTTAAATCTTTGGTTCATAATTTTTGTACCAATTGTATGACAAAATTTCTTTTAAACGAGATTAATTTTATTGTAATATTTTCCGATGAACTGGATGGTATAAGATACCATTCATAATTAAAAATATTGTTTGGAGTTTAGGACTCCCAGATAATAGTTAATTTAAGACATGAAAACAAACCAAAATTTTACTTATTTAGTTCGCAAGGCATACCCCTTATAGCCAAAAGTATCCATATGAGTGGGTATCGATACTTTAGCTCCGATATTTTTCAGGTATCGATATTTTCTTTCGATATTACTTCCAAGTAAAAGTATCGATCCCTACATGGTATCGTTTAATCCATGTACAAACATTTTTAATACAATATTTTTAAGATTTCTCATGCAATTCAAAGATTTTTTTTTAGGAAATCATAAATTTTTCAATCTGTACCATACACACTCACGTTTCGAAGCAACAATGCATGGTATGTACAGTCAGTGTCAAATGTGAGTGTACTCCTTGTTATAATAAAATATTCAAAATTATTTTCATGAAATTAATTTTTTCATTAACTACACATCGGTCAATTAGTTTCTGAGATATGCATACATATATGATATAAGTGGGCAGTTCCACGCGCATTTTTCTCAAATTTTAGGAAAAAATAAATTTTTTTTCTTCAGAGCCATTATATTTGTAAATTTTGAGTAAATATTGATGAACTCTTTAGCCACACTGCTAAAAAAATCTGAAGGTCCGGTACATAAACATATATAAATTCAAGGCCGCATTTTTGCTTAAATTGCCTAACTTCCACAATGTTTACACATTTTTTTTGGCAACTTTCATAAATATTTGGCCAAAGTTGAAAACATGCAGAAAAATAGGAGCAGACTAAAATTTAACCGATGAAAACTCCCAACGAGCTAAGCCTAACAATATATTGTTATACACAATTTTAAATGTATATAAAACCACTTTTCAAAGCTTGTTCGATTCCGATTTTAAAAATAGGATGGAAAATAGTCAAGCCATTAATACTTAAGCGCATCAAATACGACAATAACGGGGTTTTTTTGTTATAAAAAATGGATCACGCGTGGTTTTCGTGCCTGATGCCGACAAAAATAAATAACAAATAAATAAATGATTGCAAATACTAATAGTCCTTTTTATATTGCTCTATTTAAAGGTATCCAATAAATAAATGCATACTTGTTACACTTTTGTTCATCTACATATAAAAAGCCATAGAAAAGTATAAGTGCTGGAATAGTAGAAAAATTGGATGCAATCAATTCAAGGAAAGTAAATGCTGACCTAGTGAAGAGTCTTAAAAATTATTTGTAATATACTCAGAAAAGTTGCGACAGTAAGTATATCAAGTAATGGCAGAAATATCTCTTCAATGGAAATGCAAATACTTATTTACACAAATTTATGCGCTCAGAAAGTTGAGTTGAGTTGAATTTCAATAATAGCAACAACATTAACTGCTGCATATACATAGAAATATACATACATATGTACGTATGTATAAACATATAAAGGTAGCATTTAAATAAATTAATATTTATGGATGAATAAATATTTGGTATTTACGTACGTACATTAGACTACGTCAAAAAAATATGAAGTCCTGCAATGCGACCGGAATAAGGACAATTGTAAGAGGTGCCGCCTCGAACCTTAAGTTTTCCCATAAAAATTACCTGTAAGAAAATGAGTTCGTTCCTTTTGAGGACGATATAATTTTCTAGGGTCAATGTGAATGTCATTTAAGTATTATGCAAGCTCAGATTATTTAAATTCCTAAATTATTCTTTTTGAATCCTTTGTCCTATTTAGGTCAAATCTAGTATATACCAACTTTTTTTTCGGAATTCAAGGAATCTGAGCGTGCATAATACTTAAATGGATGTAATTAATGTATTCTTACAGTTTGAGCGTTGATCCTAGAAAATTATATTGACCTCAAAAGGTAAGAACTAATTTTCTTACGTGTAATTTCTATGGTAAAACTAAAGGCTCGAGGCGGCACCTCTTACAATTGTCCTAGAGAGGTGAGGTGATTCTTGGAGGATTATGACTATACGAAATGCTAAAATTTGAGCCTTATTTCGGTCGCATTGCAGGATTTTTTATTTTTTATTTTTGAGGTGGTCTAATGTACATACATATATAAGTATTTATATATACTCACCTTATAGAAAGCCTTGCGAAAATTATCCGAGAGGAAGGCATACAATACGGGATTTATGCACGAGCTCATGTAGGCCAGCGTTTGAGCGATGATTTGCAGCAAAAGTTTGGTTTTCGTATTCGAATGATACACCTCGAGCGCTTTTAACAGCAGAATCAACTGATTAAAGGTAGAAAAAAGAAAAGAGAAGTGGATAATGAGCAGTTGACGAGTGGTAGTGGTGTTGGAGATGGTGATGATGTTGGTTGGTGTTGGCGGCAGGACAATAAAAAATTGAATTAATTTGAAGTGTAGTGTAAATATACAGGCGCATTAAAAGTAGATTAATGAGGAATTATAATGAAATAAGGGACACTTAATGAATTGGGCTGCCAGTAATCAGTGTGCAATAATCAGCGACGGGTATGCTCGTACAAATGTATGTATGTTTACGTATTTTAATATGTATTGTAACAAGTGAGTATACCTATACACGTTTAAACTTATATTAACTTTTAAAATCATATTTATGCATTCTTATGTGTACATATGTATGCATGCTAGGGTGGTCCAAAAACGCATGTGAAAAAGCAAAGTCGGAATTTGTATGCTCGCACCCGCTAGGATTGTTTTATACCGATAAAATATTTAGACCCAAATTTTTTTATTTTGAAATCAAAAAATATTTGGATGTCGCCCAAAGCGCACAAAGTTTTCCATGTATTTTATATAGGAAAAAACCACTTTTCGTAGAAATGGTATACAATTATTGAAAATCAATATTTTAGTATTAAAAAATGGTTCAATAAACAATTGAGCATTGTTACTGCAAGTCTCCAGAAGAGAACCAGAGTTTCCCGATCGCAAAATATTGACTTTCAATAATTCCATACTATTTCTACGAAAAGTTGTGAGGGCATTAATATTCCGACTTTACTTGTTTTGGACCACCCTAATGTATATATACATTTGTAAATATGTGCTTGTATAAGCTTTTTAATTGAATTATATCGCATATTTGTATGTATGTATGTATATAGATAAACGCATAATTTCATAACATTAATTATTGATATATCAAACCTGTAAATGCATATATTAGGGCGGGTCAATTTGTATCGGAGATTTTTTTCGACTATGCGCGTGTAGCACAGATAGATTCTACGCGTAATTCAAAGCATATTAGCCAATGGAGCCAAATGGGTCTAAAATCAATTTGGAGTTTGCAAAATTTGTGAAAATAGGTTTCTTAGCATTTTGCTGTAGTATTTGCATGAGGAATCCATTTTTGCACTTCACTTTTTCGTTAAACTGCCACCNGTGAAAAGAGGTTTCCTAGCATTTTGCTGTAGTAGTTGCATGAGGAATCCATTTTTGCACTTCACTTTTTCGTTAAACTGCCACCNAAGCATATTAGCCAATGGAGCCAAATGGGTCTAAAATCAATTTGGAGTTTGCAAAATTGTGAAAAGAGGTTTCCTAGCATTTTGCTGTAGTAGTTGCATGAGGAATCCATTTTTGCACTTCACTTTTTCGTTAAACTGCCACCAGAGGGCGCAGCAGTGAACATTTTCACAATTTCTGCGAAACCTAATTTCGCAATTTGTCAAACTACAAATTTATTTTAGACCCATGGTATCTACGGAAAATTTACTTAGGATTGCCAGTAGAAACCTGCTATGCTATATTCGCAAAGTAAAAAAAAAAAAAACAAAAATTATGTATATTCACATGAAATTTCAATTCGCAATAACATTTTCAATCTTGATAATTTATCATGAAAAGAGCTTTTGATTTCCGTGCTAGAATACCAATTCTTTATAAATATTTATAATAAAAAATTTACAAATTATAAACACTTTTAATTTATCAAGTGCACAGAATCGGGCTGTTTATGTATGGACAGCCTTTTATAAGCATGTTAGTGCATATTTGAATGTGTGTGTGTATGTGTGTATTTTATATGCAAATTATGCTCGTATTTAATATTACTTACCTGTACGGGCAGCCAAAGTGAAGCGAATGCCACAACCACAACCACAACTAGACGTGTAACACGTTTGCGGCCACGCTGCGATTTCACTGACATTTGTACGCCATTACCCTGATGCCAAAGACGCATAATCATACGCACATATAGACCACTGATTGCCATTAGCGGCAGCAGATAGGAGCCGGCGAAAAATATTATTTGATAGTTGCTTAGGGTGATGAGCGTATTGTTTTCCGAAAATGTACAAAATACGTAGGTGACATTCGGATATGGTTCCAATTCCTGTTAAGGGGACAAAAAAAAAATATAAAGAAAAGAGTCATGGACATTTTTTTTTTTAGTTAATACACATAAATAGAAATACGACTAAGCAAAAATAAATAAGTCTGTTTTTTTTTTTTTTTTTTAATTAGTAAAATCCTTGCTAATAATATAAATACGAATACGGACCGAAACTAGTATAGATAACAAACGAAATGCCTCCTTCAATTAAATGTATCCTATGGGAAAATATTTAAGAAAATTTTTTCAAATAATAAGTTTTTCAACATAAAAAAGTAAAAAACTAGAGCTTTTTAAAAAAATCGCCACGGATAGATCAACGCGAAATTTAATTATCTTTAATTTAGAAAAAAGCAAACTTCAAAACGGTTCATATTTTGGCTATCAAAATTGATTTGTCCACAGCAACCTTTTTTGTCCCACTGTGCGGCGGTTGGTTGGTTGGTTGGGAGTAAATTGGCAAGTGCAACGGAAATTGCAAACGGAAATTGTGCAACGGAAGTACATGCACACACATGCAAATTATTTGCAATACACACACAAAATACACGCATTTGCATTTGTCATGGCTTGACAAATTCGGAACTTATCGATATATTAATCGATATTTTTTATCGGTTTTGTTATCGAATTTTTTATCGATTTTGTTGTCGATATTTTTTATAGATTTAGTTATCAATATTTTTGTCGACATAATTAAAATAATTTTTATTTCAAATTCCTAGTTTCTATGAAAAAAATTAAGTTTGTGATCGTAAACGTACTAGATTAGTATACTCATCAGTCTAGTGTTAACCGAAGCTTCTACCTCCGATTTTTGTTAACCAGACATTGACAACCTACTTAAATATGCATGCGTAGGTACCGGTACGTGAATTAAGCTTCCATAATATGAAGCACCTTTGCCACTATTCCAAAAAAATGCAATCGAATTGAAATTGTTAGTTTAATCACAATTTGAAATCTCATTGCTGCATTGCTGAATTCCGCGTATTCATTAATCATGATTTAAATAAATTACTCATACGCCGCGGTGGCGCATAGCTGTGAGTTAAAATGCCAAGCTTTCATATTTGTGTTATCACCACAACAAAAATGTGGTGCAACGAAATTAAAATTATGCCCACTGATTATGTGTCGAAGTTTGAAAAATAATATGATTTAATGAGTTATTCAGCGTTGTATTCAACGCCATTTGCACAAAATTAAATAAGTGCGCGCCAAATGACAAGCATTTATGTGANGGCGTTGAAATATTTGCACAAAATTAAATAAGTGCGCGCCAAATGACAAGCATTTATGTGAATTGGCGTTTAATTGCGGCCGCACGCGAGTATCTGTAACTAAACACATACATATATATGTACATATGTATGTGTATGTATGAATGTATGTATGTATGTGCTGCTGTGCTTGCTATGTGTGCTGCCGGGCTTCTTAATGAATAAATTTAAACTTTTAGCTGGTTGCCGATAATAGCGGATTGTGAAGTTTAAAGATTATGCCATTTTATGAAATTTGGCAAAACTTTTTCAGCCAAGGGACAAGTGCTGATAAATTATTTTTATAGTTGCACATACTATTTATTACTTCTTTTTCTAATTGCGTTAAATTATGTTTGCACTTGCAAAAATATTTTTTTTTTTTGGATTACAAACAAAACGATTGGTACTATTCTGTGCAATATGTATGTATATATATTTAGAACTAACCTGAACCCGCAGTTAAAAGGTAGTAAACGAAAAGTCATTCACATTTATATATATAGATAGAAGATAAGTATGCTTGTTAGTTGGTATGAAAAATTATAAAAAAAAATTGTAATTTCTTTCATTTATATTAAAAGCCTTCCACGAAAAAAGCCGGCTACTAGCGACGAAGATCGTAGGATAAATAAAAATTAAATGTGTGTGCAAATGAAAATGCGCAATGATTTTTTTCTCAGCATTTAATCATTATTTTAGGAGTTTTATTTTTTTCGCTCTAAAATAAAAATTATTATTAATTTTTTATTTTTTTTTTGCTCAGCGGAAATAATTATTATTTGATTTTTATTTTTTTCGATCACAAATAATGATTATTTTATGATTTTTATTTATTGGCTCAGAGAAAATAATTATCATTGAGTTTAATTTTTTCCCTTTAAAAATAATGATTATTCATAAAATTGAAAGGGCTGTCGCTACCTCTGAAAAGGATGCGGCGGAAATCGCGCTGGTATAGTTTTTGATTTTTTGAATGATCATTATTTTTAAGTGAAAAAAATGGAACTCAATAATAATTTGCAGGATGTGTTGTACATACTTTGTTTGTAGCTCTATATGTTTGTCAATTTACGTAAGGATTTACTGCTAGTCTATAACTTTGGGCACTCTACGGTACTTCGATGTTTCCAAGAACTTTACTAATTAAGGTAGGTTGGTGTTGAAAATAGGCGAAATCGAACTGTAACCAAACCCACTTCCCATATAACGGTATTTTCGGAAAATGCAAAAACTACGATAATTCAGGAAATAGGGTCAAAATTGTCGTTGAAAATTAGCATGTGAGTAAAAATTTTGGTACAAAATAATATTTGAATGAAATTGTTGGAAAATGGGCGTGGTTCCCGCCCACTTATGATGGACTGCTTTATCTCAGTAGCTGCTTTACCAATTCTTACCAATCTCCATATGAGTCTTGCCCAGGGTCCAGCTAAGAAATTTATTCTCGTCTCCCATCTCCCATAAAACTGTGATAAATCAGTAACTACTGAAGCTAATTGACTCAAAATCAGGGATTGCAATAAACACCTATCAGAAAATCATACTGTTATTTCACAAATTTCTACCAAACTCGGTGCAATTAATAAACTTGGTATGGAAAAATAATTCGTTGAAAATTATTCAAATCACGCTGAAATTACACCCGCTTCCCGCACAACAGTAAAACTTTGTATGCCACTCTTATTTCGTCCTTTATTTGAGAAGCTTTCGAAAATTTGTTGCTATTGGTTATTTCTTCAGACAGACTGCGAAGGCAATGTATGGCGGAGCCGATTCCCGATAACTTTTGTCAAATTAGTTTTGGATGGAAACGGAAAAACCGAAAGCCTGGACATGAGTTGGACAAGCAGTGTTGAAAATTCTTACATCAATACATATGTAATCTTGAATAACTTTTGCTAAAAAAAATAAACTCCAATTTTATTTATTTTGCTATTTATTACTTCTGGAATTTGTATGTATTTTATTTTTATTTTTTTTTTATTTTTATTTTTATTTTATTTAAAATACTCGCAACACTATTTAAAAATTTTCCAAAATTCACTTGTTTTATTATAAACAAATTCGCAGGCGTGCAACCAACAATGTTTACAAAACAAATGTTTATTAGCCGAACTTCACGCCTCGCCTGCTCCTAATGCATATTTACACTATAATACGATATATGTAAGTATATACATATACATATGTACATAAGTATGTATTGTGATTCGTGTGCTATTCACNAAAAAGTTTATTAGCCGAACTTCACGCCTCGCCTGCTCCTAATGCATATTTACACTATAATACGATATATGTAAGTATGTACATATACATATGTACATAAGTATGTATTGTGATTCGTGTGCTATTCACCAAAATTTGTGCAGCGCCGAAAATTTAGCTCTTTCTCTTAGATTTATGTGCATGTGTCCGCATTTGGCTATTTTTGAGAATTTCTTGTAATAAAAGTCTTCAACTGATGCATTACAATGCGTCTGTGATATAGTGCTTTGCTATTTGTTGCATTTGTAAACATACTTTTATGACTGGTGAAATATGTATCTATGTTCATATTTTGCTTATGGTATTTGACAGTCGAATTACATAGTATGCGCAG
The DNA here is from genome assembly GCF_001687245.7 of Rhagoletis zephyria. Lineage (NCBI taxonomy): Eukaryota > Metazoa > Arthropoda > Insecta > Diptera > Tephritidae > Rhagoletis > Rhagoletis zephyria. Next base: position 37,257 of record NW_016161821.1, on the reverse strand, counting down.
GAATAAGTATATAGGTAAGTTTGTGTACAAGTATGTCAATGTGAGTATTTATATACAAATGGCATTGCTATAGCTCCTAAAAATGGTCGCTTTGTTTAAAAAAATAACTTCGTAAAAATAAAAATGCCTATGCGCTTACAAATATTGGATGTATATAATATATGCATATACTATTATACTATACATGTAAATATGTATCTAAATATATATATACATTGGCACGTATAAAACGTCTATTTATTTTGGCTTAACAAAAAATTTACTGTTCTCCCAAGCGATTCATAAAATTTTGCCTATTTTATGACTGCGAAGTATTTCGCCTCATTTAAGAGACATTCCTAAACTGGACCGCGCTAAAAGTACCTATGCAAAAAATTTAATTTTGTTCATTATTTTAATAACAATTTAAAGAATTCAATTTTAGTTTTTACGTAAACGAAAATGGACCCAGAGACNATAAACTGGACCGCGCTAAAAGTACCTATGCAAAAAATTGTATTTTGTTCAAAATTAAAGAATTCAATTTTAGTTTTTACGTAAACGAAAATGGACCCAGAGACCAGATATTTTAGTTTGAGCAAAACAAAAAAGTCCGTATCCGGTCATATGAAAGTAAGTCATTTGTTATGGTCTACAGATATATAGTTAAACGTTTTAAGTCATGTCAAAGAAAAATTCTACTATTTGGTAGTATTAGCATACGCAATAATTTGAATGCGTTTTTTCACGGACTCATCAATGGTAGTNGAATAAGTATATAGGTAAGTTTGTGTACAAGTATGTCAATGTGAGTATTTATATACAAATGGCATTGCTATAGCTCCTAAAAATGGTCGCTTTGTTTAAAAAAATAACTTCGTAAAAATAAAAATGCCTATGCGCTTACAAATATTGGATGTATATAATATATGCATATACTATTATACTATACATGTAAATATGTATCTAAATATATATATACATTGGCACGTNCAATATGTATATATGTAGATAAGTTTGTGTACAAGTATGTCAATGTGAGTATTTATGTATATACAAATGGCATTTCTGATAGCTTCTAAAAATGGTCGCTGTGTTTAAAAAAATAACTTCGTAAAAATAAAAATGCCTATGCGCTTATAAATATTGGATGTATATAATATAAGCATATACTATACATGTAAATATGTATCTAAATATATATATACATTGGCACGTATAAAACGTCTATTTATTTTGGCTTAACAAAAAATTTACTGTTCTCCCAAGCGATTCATAAAATTTTGCCTATTTTATGACTGCGAAGTATTTCGCCTCATTTAAGAGACATTCATAAACTGGACCGCGCTAAAAGTACCTATGCAAAAAATTGTATTTTGTTCAAAATTAAAGAATTCAATTTTAGTTTTTACGTAAACGAAAATGGACCCAGAGACCAGATATTTTAGTTTGAGCAAAACAAAAAAGTCCGTATCCGGTCATATGAAAGTAAGTCATTTGTTATGGTCTACAGATATATACTTAAACGTTTTAAGTCATGTCAAAGAAAAATTCTACTATTTGGTAGTATTAGCATACGCAATAATTTGAATGCGTTTTTTCACGGACTCATCAATGGTAGTTCAATGATCTTTTTTGTTGGATTTGCCTTAAGTTATATGATTTCATAATTTTTACTAGTTTTTCAGAGTTGAAAGCGTTGCGGTATACATTGGGGTTGTCCTAATATTTTTTTTTTTGCCACGTCGAAACTCAAGAATATCAAAAATAATAAACGCCGTATTTTTTATTTTGAAATCGATTAATAAATAGTTGTTCCGCCAGGGCTTTAAAGTTTTTCAGTTAAAGTGAAGTTCCCAAGTCCGTTTTTTTTTAATTTCTTATTTGAGACTTAAAACCTTTCAACCTCTTAATCTTTTGGCACTTCTTGTATTCTTTGGAACTTAGCACATTTTCATTGACTATTTTGGACAAATTTGTTTACCACCTCGTTTTTTATAAAAAGTGGACTAATCAACTTTTCACTCTACACCAGAGGTTCCCAAACATTTTTTTTTTACCGTAGACCCCTTTCAAAAATTTACTGGTCTCGGTGGACCCCCTGATGATACATTTCTAAATGTTCCCAAAGACCGTAAAAAAATTAAATGAGAAAATTAGATCTAACAATGTAAATTTGCATCGTGGGTGAATTCAAAAACTAAACTCAGAGTGGCCAAAATAAAAGTAAAATATTTTCTTGTGTTCTATTTATAAAAATTACATGATTACACACTTGTAGATTTTAAGAAATAGAGCTCGTAAATACATCAAAATACTCTCTCGCTCGGAAGAGTTATATTTTTTTACGAGCACTGCGATCGCTAACTCCGAGTTTTAAAGTCAGGCGAAAAATATTTGTCAAATTTTTAAAACAAGCTAAGCTTTTTACGCCAAACTTTTAATTCAGAAACTGACAATAGAGGTAATAACGAGTTTAAAAAAGTCGATGGCAAATAAACAAGCAAGTCAGAAGCACAAAAAGTGTTCCACCGTCTCATCTTCTTCAAGAAAAGATGGGCAAATGGACTTGTCATTTACGCCTATCCCAGTCAGGTGTTTGTTCCGCGTAGTGACCAGTCAGCAAGTTGTCTGCAGTGTCGTCTGCTCAGTGAGAGCAAAAAATTAGATAAACCTTGTGAGATTGAAGGCAACATGAGGTTTGCCCACCTGCATCTACTTTGATGCCTCTTAGTAATTTCTGAGCGAAGTATTCACCCAGTTTCTGATGGTGGCTTCGATTGCCGAAGGTGGTTGCGGACCGAGGAATGCCTGGTCTGAGCCAACTCTGGCCAAATTATCAGATGTCTCATAACCAGGTACTACAGAGTGATCTGGCACTCAGAGTAAAACAACCTCGTTATGTTCACCATCATATTTTAGTCGAGACATGCATTGCCGAACTAGTTCGGAAGTACTTAAATAGAGGGCTGGTCAACGCCTTAAGTGCAGCTTGGTTGTCACTGCAGTCCCGTAAACTCCTTCCCCTCCACCTATGTTCCACCCTTAGTCCATGGCTTTGAGTATTGCAACTACCTCAGCCTGGAAGACCGAAGCATATTCCCCTACAGAAAAGTGAAGTGAGGCCGTTTTTAATCAAAAACTATTGTGGAAAAGCAACAATAATTCTGAAAAAAATGATAGTCGTGATAGCTACTTGGGTTGTATTTGTAGTTGGCTTAACGAAAGAAAGTGTGGAAAAAAGCAACAAGCATTCACAAGTCGAACCTAGCGCAGTGCGTAGGCAACTGGCTGAGCCAGTGGGATCGTCGGTTCGAATCCTANAAGTGAGGCCGTTTTTAATCAAAAACTATTGTGGAAAAGCAACAATAATTCTGAAAAAAATGATAGTCGTGATAGCTACTTGGGTTGTATTTGTAGTTGGCTTAACAAAAGAAAAAGTGGAAAAAAGCAACAAGCATTCACAAGGCGAACTTAGCGCAGTGCGTAGGCAAATGACTGAGCCAGTGGGATTGTCGGTTCGAATCCTACTGAACGAAGTCTGATGAGGAAATTTGGTGACTTCCGAAATAGCTATCACTTCTACCATTTTTTCAGAATTATTGTTGCTTTTCCACAATAGTTTTACATTAAACACGGCCTCAAGCTCAATGAAAATTGTTGAATATAATTGCTACAAGGCCTTAAAATTATATTGTTTAAGCAAGNCATTTTTTCAGAATTATTGTTGCTTTTCCATAATAGTTTTACATTAAACACGGCCTCAAGCTCAATGAAAATTGTTGAATATAATTGCTACAAGGCCTTAAAATTATATTGTTTAAGCAAGCAGACACTGATGTTTTTTTGTGTGAAAGTGTAGATAATTCTTTAAAATCATAATTTTATAGTCTACCTATTAATAACATAATTAAGTTTTCCATAATATTTGGAGTAATATGATAGCATAAAAATAATACGTTAATAGTAAAGAAATCTATTTTAAAACAAGCTTTCCAAATATGAAACAATAAATACGGGTTTCCCAAATATCTCGACTTTTGCGCTACTTAGTGGATCGATTCATCTTTCATATTGCATTATTCTGAGCTCGTTTCAAGTCTCGAGCTTCTCGGGAACTTTAGACAAGTACATAGCAAGTTAAATAAAAGTTGGTAAACATTTATTATTTCTTTCATAAACCCATTTATTCACACCTCTCAAAATACACTGATACCATAATCTACACGTNGCATTATTCTGAGCTCGTTTCGAGTCTCAAGCTTCTCGGGAACTTTAGACAAGTACATAGCAAGTTAAATAAAAGTTGGTGAACATTTATTATTTCATTCATAAACCCATTTATTCACACCTCTCAAAATACACTGATACCATAATCTACACGTACACTTGTCGTCAGCTGATTAAGTTAAGTGACCATTTGACCAGTTTTGAATGTTTTTATTTTATTAAATTAATGCTTATCTAATATTACATAACCAGCACCACATTCAAACTTCGTACAAAAATTATAAAAATTCAACCAAAAATGTTAAACTTTTTATTCAAAATTCTCAGAAAAATTCTAGGACTGCAGTTTTATAGCCTATTAAATATTAATGGGTTAAAGTGCAAATTTCAAGACTCTAGAAAACCGCGTTGATTTTTTTTTTACTGACGATGTTGTGCATTTTTATTCAAAATAAACTCGATTTTCATGCGCCTTGACATTTGCACTCTAATAAAAATCAATGAGCTATAAAACTGCATAACTTCTTAATATGGCTTACAAATAGGACTCGAACCGTAAACTCCGGCGCACAAAGCCAATAGTGTTCTACCCACTGAGCTTAGTTAGCGCCATGTAAACTGTTGTTGCTTTTTCCACTTTCTCATTTGTCAACGCAACCACAGTCAAGGTAGAAACAATTAATAAAAAAAAAAACAAAAAAAAAACTCGCGCTGAATGGCAATAACAATCGCCTTTGTTGGCACCTCTAATTGTGTTCCGGCATTTGTGTGTAATAACACTGTTATCTGTCTGCCTCTAACTGGATGGCTCTAATCGTTATCAGCTATAAACGCTCGGCACTAAAGCATTGATTTCAATTTCATGTCTAATTATTGACAAATTTTGCCAACAGCAAAGGCCTCGCTGTACTGTTAGCAGCGTTTTTTTCTTGTGGTCTTGGTCTGATTAAAACGGGAAATGCAAATAACCAAGCAACTGTTTATCTTTTTTATCAGTTGGTATACAAATGTTTTTGTGTATTTGTTCTAGTTTTTTTTTTTTTTTAACATGCAGACACAGGTAAATAAAAGTTCTCAAACGCGCAAAAATATATTACCGAAATATGTATATACATACATACATATGTACATATACATATGTGAATGTGTATGTAGCTACTATGCAAATTTGCCATATGTATCCATCCGTGAACATTAATTAGAAGTTCATAATTAATTACAATTTATTTATCTAGCGCTAAATATGAGTAAGCAGAACCAACTCTAAACCAATAATTTATCAATTACTCGAATTTAATTGGTGAGTGGATGTCCATATCTCAACCATTGCTATGGCTTTTATGTATTTAAGTAGGGTGCATCACCAAAATTTTCACCGGAATTAAAAAATTGATCGCCATATTGAATCCACCATTTTGATTAAAAAAAAATTGACTTCAGATTCGTAATCGGCGACCCCAAAAACTCTCGAGTGCTGGTTTTCGAAAAAATCCAANCGTAGGGTGCATCACCAAAATTTTCACCGGAATTAAGAAATTGATCGCCATATTGGATCCACCATTTTGAATTAAAAAAAATTGACTTCAGATTCGTAATCGGCGACCCCAAAAACTCTCGAGTGCTGGTTTTCGAAAAAATCCAATCGTATTTACAAAAAAAAAAATGGATCGCTATTTTAGATCCGCCATTATGAATTTTGAAAAAAACTGACTTCAGGTTCCTAATTAGCAACCCCAGAAACCTCCTGGTAACAAGTTCCAACCCATGACAACGCGCAAATCGTTGAGTATCAACGTTTTAATTTTACTAGGGTGTTTTTGAGAGCATATATTCGGGAACTAGGCCCATTCTAACTGTCCAAGACAGGTGTATAATTAAGGCAATGTTCCTCAATAATACCAGAGTAATTATATGTAAAAACCACATTTTTAGCAGCATTTTAACATATCACGAAAATAAAAAAAAACNAAAACTGACTTCAGGTTCCTAATTAGCAACCCCAGAAACCTCCTGGTAACAAGTTCCAACCCATGACAACGCGCAAATCGTTGAGTATCAACGTTTTAATTTTACTAGGGTGTTTTTGAGAGCATATATTCGGGAACTAGGCCCATTCTAACTGTCCAAGACAGGTGTATAATTAAGGCAATGTTCCTCAATAATACCAGAGTAATTATATGTAAAAACCACATTTTTAGCAGCATTTTAACATATCACGAAAATAAAAAAAAACCTCTAAGAAAACTTTTTTTTTCAAAATAAAANATTACTAGGGTGTTTTTGAGAGCATATTTTCGGGAACTAGGCCCATTCTAACTGTCCAAGACAGGTGTATAATTAAGGGAATGTTCCTCAATAATACCAGAGTAATTATATGTAAAAACCACATTTTTAGCAGCATTTTAACATATCACGAAAATAAAAAAAAACCTCTAAGAAAACTTTTTTTTTCAAAATAAAAAAACACGTTTCTCTTTTTTATCACAAATAACAACAATTTGAGGTAGTGTTTATGAATTTCCAAAAAAAAAAATTGAACCACTCTAATATATATGCATATGGAGGCCAGCAATTAATTACATCTGATTAGGTATTTTATTGCATTGTGAAATTTTATTTTTATTAGCAAATCGCCTGCATTGCTGGCATATTTTTCCGTAAATATTTTCATGCGAACATTTGTACGAGTTTCCGCCGAAATATACATGTCTCAGTTGAAATAGCCGGCTGTAATTTTTGCTAATTCGGTAACGGAGTTCCTGAAGCATGTCATTGATTTTCAATTACATATTAAAAATAAAACAAAAGCATTTATTTATGAATTTCCCAAATGTTTTCTCCATGCTTAAAGTGGATTAGTGTAGTTATTGCACAAAGGCGCATGACAAAAGTATGTTGAAGAAAAGGTGAATCACTTTAATTCCGGATCTTTGATCTGAGGTCTTAAAAAGAAATATTTTCCGTCTAGCAGTAAAAATAAGAACTGCTTTCCGGAGAAGTTATTTGGCTATGTTCTAAATGTACCTAAAATTGTTGGTTTGTACCGAATGTACTTTCCAACTAAATAAAGGTACGATTTAACCAACTTTTCCATCACTGTAGGTAATCCAGCAGCTGATATTTCGTATCGTCAATTGCGCAGCTGGCGTGTGTGTGAACATCAAACTCAATGCCGCAATTTAAAGTTTAATTGCCTCAGCTAATTGACCTGTTTGAACATAGTCTAATACGAAATTTGGCGATGATTTCATTTCATCCCCTCCTTCATTTTGAATTACCCCGTGAGTGTGCCCACTGGAATTTNCAGGTAATCCAGCAGCTGATATTTCGTATCGTCAATTGCGCAGCTGGCGTGTGTGTGAACACCAAACTCAATGCCGCAATTTAAAGCTTAATTGCCTCAGCTAATTGGCCTGTTTGAACATAGTCTAATACGAAATTCGGCGATGATTTCATTTCATCCCCTCCTTCATTTTGAATTACCCCGTGAGTGTGCCCACTGGAATTTATAGTTACGGCCTTGTGAGGCTGGGAAGACTACTCGGCCTTTACGGTCGACCTTCGATGAGACAGAGACTATGCAGTTCCACATGCCCTGGTTTTCGTACATCTAGCAGTTCACTTGCACTCAACGGTAATATGTATCACTCTCTCTTTTGTCGGTGATACCGAGTCGAGAATCGTCTTACTGGCCAATTCATTTTCAATGACGCTACTTGCTGTGGTACCTTGGTCTGGTACCCATACAAGTCGACTGCTGAGCGTAGGATTGACCTATCTCGGCAGGCAGTTAGTTCAAAAACGCCCTATCTCAAAAAACTTTTCAAGAACGCCCTATTTCAGAATTTTATTAAAAAATACCTTATCTCAGAATTTGGTTGAAGAATAAACTATCTCAGAATTCGGTTCAAAAGCGCACTATCTCAGTTCAAAATGTATTGAAAATGTGCTGATGTAGGACGCTTTGGAATCGGCAGCTGATATAGGGTGTTTTTGATACGAATTCTGAAATAGGGCGTTCTTGAAAAGTTTTTTGAGATAGGGCGTTTTCGAGCTGGCTGCTGAGATAGGTCGACCTTCCACTCGGCAGTCGAAATATGACATGGAATAATATGACGCAGCCGAAGGAGAGGAGTCATTGTCAAATGCTACTAAAAAATTATCTATCGATTGGTGCAGATCGCGTACATGTGTTGCTAAATTGGCTATCTGAGCCCCTGCCTTTAGTCATCAAAATTAATATTTGCATCTTTTTTCGATAGAATAGCTAAGCTAAGGATCTTATTCCACTTCCCTAGGTTCAAGCTCAAGTTCAATTACATCACCAATGTGCGCTTTTTTGATGTATCCATGATTGCTTAGATTATCGAGTTTGGAATTAAAGTACTCTAAATCAATTGCGTTTTAGTCATTCTTCTAAAATGTCCTCAATTTCATGGAGTTAAAGAGCTTGCTGGTTAAAATTTCTTTCGACAAAAATTCTTTTATCGATACCACAAACTTTTAACACCAGTATGCAAACAATCATAATTATGAAATAGAAACATTGGAAACTCAGCATTGGAAATTGGCAAATCAAACATTTTTATTTCGACATTGAACTTAGTCTTTGACCAAAAAAATATTTGGAAATTAAGGGATAAAGTTGGCGCTTGCATATTCCCCAAGTGTTTAGCTAAGCTTATTCCCCAAGTGTTTTCAAAGTGCTTCTTGCAGTTATCATACAAACAGAGGAAGCCACACAAATTTACAATCCTTCAAGTGGTGGATGTTTTTGATTGTTACTCAGACCAGGAATCCCACAAAGCTTCTACATACACGCTGACGCACCGCAAAACACTTGATTACAACAGCAGCTAACTAGGAACTTNTAGTATGCTGACGCACCGCAAAACACTTGATTACAACAGCAGCTAACTAGGAACTTTGCCACATGCTGGGGCACCAACTGTTTGCAATAAAATTCACGTGTAGAAAACAAATATTAAAATGTGAATTTTATTTAAATCAAATGTTGCTACTTTCTAAGTTGAAATGAAAACAGCAACCAGGCAAGCAAAAAAAGCAAAAGCAATCACACCAGCAGAAAAGGGGAAACTAAGACGAAAAAAAAAAATTAATATAAACATTGAGTCCACTGCTGAACAAGTGGGTGGATATGTATAGCTGACGGGATACTTGACCGTCGAGAGACCAACAGACCGACCGACCAACTGACTGACATGGACTGATAAAGTGTTCCAGCTTTGCTGATTGCGCATACGTTGGCATTGTTTGTTGGCTTGTTAGCCATGTATTTAGTTGGCAGCTATTTAGCTATTTCCCAGTTGGCCGTTCCACAACGAGGTGCGAATGATGGAAAGCAATAAATTGAAGAATGTGCTATGTGCGTGTGTAATCAAAATCGAAATTGTTAAATCAAAGGCAGTAGTAGTAGAACTTGCGATGTTTTTAAAGAGCTGAATCATTTGAAGACGGAAAATTAGTTTTTTATTTCGTTTTTATTGTTCTTTTAATTTTTTATTTTCTGTTAGAAAAATTAAACAAATTGTGTTGATTAATGGGCAATGATAATTTTGTAGACGCTCGTATATCTTTTAAGCAACGATCATGGACGATGACCGTAAATGATATACTTTTTTGCAGATTAAGATTGGAGAAATTTAAGATAGGTACTAATTAGTTTGCGTCTTGAGTCTTGTCGTGCATAGTTTTTGAATGAGCGTCAGCTGTCCAGCATATATTTGGGTATTTATGAGCTTTGAGTAATTTGTTTGAAGTTTTGTGTCTCTATTTCAGTGATTCCCAAAGTGGTCCAGGTGGACCCCCAGTGATCCACGGGAGACTCGACGGCGTCCTACGCTGCCGTGCAAAAAATGACGGCTCACAAGTTGTAAGTGTGAGTCGACGAAAAATTATCTGGTTTCGATAGTAAAGAGCAAAAATATTGGCTTCGTATTACCTACATATCAATGCAGGCAAATAATAAAATACTAAAAAAAATTAAGCGCAGAAAAAAATCAAAATTTTGCCGTGGATTTTGATAGGCTGTATTTAAGTGAAAAAATAGAAGAATTGAGACTTAAAAAACGCATTTTGAAAACTCAAGATTGTAATTTTCAGACTCCTTTGCTAAAAATTTTAGGGAGTTATGCATCTCATGCAGTCCCAACAAATAGCGCGAAAAAATATTTTAGCTAATTTTTTGGATTATTTTTTTGCAATCCATGGGTTTTGAAACAAATTTTTTCAGTTAGGCCGTTAACGTTAAATGTAGTTCATCANCTTTAGGTAGTTATGCATCTCATGCAGTCCCAACAAATAGCGCAAAAAAATATTTTAGCTAATTTTTTGATTATTTTTTTGCAATCCATGGGCTTGAAACAAATTTTTTCAGTTAGGCCGTTAACGTTAAATGTAGTTCATCAAATAGAGCGGGTTGCATCCTTCTGGAGCAATTCCTTAAAAGAATAGCCATCTAGAAAAGCAGTAAGCTAACATATTTAACTAGTCTTACGCCCTTTGGACTAAAAACAATGGAAAGAATCGTAGACAGGCTTATCAAGGATAGCTTCCTTACCGGGAACCCTTTTCAAAGATACCAATTTTCCTATCTCCCAGCAAAATCTACTATCCACGCTCTTCAGANCCCATCTAAAAAAGCAGTAAGCTAACATATTTAACTAGTCTTACGCCCTTTGGACTAAAAACAATGGAAAGAATCGTAGACAGGCTTATCAAGGATAGCTTCGTCACCGGGAACCCTCTGAATAAATACCAATTTTCCTATCTCCCAGCAAAATCTACTATCCACGCTCTTCAGACTCTAACAAGGAAAACTGAGAAGTCTTTGGAGGACAAAGAGGTAGCGGTGGGAAGTTTCTAGGACCGTGGAGGTCGCTTTAGACAACGCGGAATACTCTTTATAAATAGTTTCGTCCTCCGCAGAGGGATTAGAGGGATAGCAGACGAACTGCCTTCTTTGTGAAAACGGCTTTGACGTTCAGGGATATGCGGATAACATTGCCATCATAATCAGAGGTACTATCTCCAAACTCCTACGGAATATTTTGAACATAATCGCCAATTTTTGCAGTAAAAATGCGTTAAGCGTAAACCCCAAGAAGAATAGCATAGTCATTTTATCCAGGATGAATGAAAAGGACAAATTGCTAGAACCATTCCTTCACGGTGCAGAGATACACCTTTTCAGAGAGATCAAATATCTAGGAGTTATCCTTGATGACAAGCTCTCATGGAATCCACACCTAGATAAAAGTATTCAAAAGGCTAGCGCCTCTATCTGGACTTGCCGGAAATTTATGGGACGGAACTGCGGCAATAGACCTAAACTGGCAAGGTGGATGTATGAGGCGATCTCCAAACGTATTATCCTTATGCTGCACCCGTCTGGTGGAAGAAGGTAGAAGTGAAATCCACGCAGGCCAAGCTTAGCAAGCTACAACGACTGGCCTCCGCAGGCATCACTGGCGCGAGGAGAACAACACCAACTGCGGCTCTCAAGGTACTTCTCGACCTGCCTCCCCTACACATTGCAAATAAGAAAAAGGCGCTACTGTTTATAGGGAGGCTCATCTCAGGGAACAGTTCAGAGGTCAAGAAATTTATACACCCTTACACCCTCAGGGTAATCGAACAAAAAGGTGGGCTAGGCACAAGCTTTGTGGACCTATGCCTTCCAAGATTTAACTACACCCAAAACTTCACGGTCTTTTCCCGGTCAGGAACAACTGGGGCATGGGAAAAATAACTCTGAAGCACACGATCTAAATGGAATGAAGCCAAAGGACCGAGCGATGTTGAATAGAAGTTTGTTTCAATAGATCGTTTCGGTCGCTGTAACTACTTAGGTGACGTGCTGCCTCTAAATCTCTTTTTATCAAATCTTACATATTTGAAATCAAAGGACTGCAAACCTTGGCCACTTAATATTTTCTACGGGACTCCAACTTAAAAAGTATTAAATGTTTTCGTCAGTAGAATAATAGGTTCGTTCTGTAAGTTTCTGCAATTTTGACAGGAGTGTTTTACTATATCTCTATCTAGTAAACTTGCTGGTGGAACGCTTATGTGTAACTCAAGTAGCTTTTCCAAGTAAAAAAATTATGTTCTCGTTTTTTTTTATTACTAAATAAGTTTAGTTCGTTTTCGAATCGATGAAATAACCATACAAGGAAGAAAATTTTATGAAATTGATTTTGAACTAAAAATTTAAAATGCATGACGAGTTGAGAAATTTAGTTAATTCGACTTAAATATATAAAAATATATACACATACGCGTGTATATTCTTTAATCATTTCTATATCCAAATTTTGAATATATGTACTACTCTTAGCAAGCACTACCTCACTCACCGCTAAGCCATGCACCAACGCCACTGGTGTGGAAATCGTTAGAATAATCACCCACAGCATTGCAATTGCAATCTTTGTCACCTTCTCGGTGCGCAATTGGCGTGAACGTATCGGATGCACAACAGCCAAAAAACGATCGATCGACATCAGTACCAGCGTATAGATGCTGGAAAATGCGGTTACCACAATCAAATATTGCACCGAACGACACCATATATCACCGAAGGGCCAATACTCGGTTATATAATCGGTTGCAGTGAACGGTATGCAGAGAACAACGAACAGCAGATCGGCCACAGCCAAATTGACGATCAGCAGATTTGTTGTGGAATGCATTTGCTGATTGAAGACAACGACCAGTATGACAAGTGTGTTGCCAAAGAAGCCGGTCAGCGCAAAAATGCCAAAACAGAAGGGTACAACAATGCGTACGAAATTTCGCAATTCTGGTGATAGTTCATCCATTTCCTCGAATTGCTCATACTCCGAATTGGTTAGGCTTGGATTGGTGGCATTCAGCAGAGCTGTGCTGGTATTGTGTATTTCCAGCATTTTGTTGATTATGTGATAGTTGTTGTTGTGGGTATTTGTGGAGTGGTAAGAAGATGCATTGATGGTGCTTTCGTTGTTGTATAATTCGTTGCTATTGTTGTAGTGGTAAGTGTTGTTAATTGCAAGAGAATTAATCGATTCGAAGCTTAGGTTCATTGGTGATACTGAGAAGCTCATATTTCAACATTTGTTGTTGTTATTGAAAATGTGAAACAATTTTGTAGCTACTTAGTTATTTGTTGCATATTTTAATTTGATTTCAACACTTGTTGAATATAGTTTTTGTAGTTTTATTACAATCAGTATGTTTTGTTTTTGACGATTCGTAGTATACTTCGATTGACTAATACTTTTCATCTTTTTTGTTAAACTTTTTTTTTAATATTGAGGGTTTCGTGGAACAAATCACTGTATTCTTATACACACATATATTTAAAAATTTATGGTAAATGCGTCGGATTTTTAAACAAAATTACTGAGTATACAAGAGCAAGGCTTCAGTTTAGTTTTAATTAATTTTTTTGTAACTTTAGTGCTTAGAACCTTTTGAGGGCGCACTTTTGTCTTTAAATTGTTGATTATCTTTCAATTTACTATCGCAAAAGTGGCCATATACACTTCAATTCTCATAAAAATTGCGCTCTTAAGCCACAAATATGTTGAAGAGGTTTTTTTTTTATTTTTTTTATTATTTTTGTAGGCCAACAAAACGCATCAGAAAATATTAGAAACAAATAACTTTCTATGAAATACACTCCCGAATTCATTCACACAAAACACAGTTCAATATTTTTCCAAACACTCTCCTGCCCTTGAAACACCTTTCCGTTGTTAAGTAGTTAGTTACCGTTACCGCAAGCATTCCATCGTTTCACTTTGGACGGCACATCGCGAATGAAAAAATTTATTTTGCATAGAAATCGCATAGTTGTCTATGTATATTGAGCACAAGCAAATTTGAGTGAAATACGCACACATACCCACTCACTCGCGCAGCTTTGCACCTACGCCCACCAGCGCTGATCCTCAAATGAGTCAACTACTATGCATCTACATAAATACTTAACTACATAACGAGCCAGACAATACTTTGGCCGTTACGTGTTTTAGTTAGACAGCGCTACAAAGCTGCATGGCGGCGAGTTTATCTTCATATGGACATTGAAAGTGTTTCTCACTTTTCACACGCTTCAATAAACCAAAATAACAATATCCAATTAAAAAACATACATACATATAAACAAATATAATTACAGAGTGAGGTGTGAAAAAGTAGCAACAGCAACAGTAACACAAAAAATATTCTAACAGAAAAGAAAACAAACAAAAAACATTCAATTAGAATTGATGAAAGCGCATCAGCATCATATGAATGAGCAATAAGCTGAAAATGCAGTGAAAGTGATATAGGAGATTTATTTTTATTAGAAAGCATACATACATGCATATGTGTTCCTTAGAATGTACATATTTGTATGTATGTCGCTACAAATGTGTTTGTGGCATATACATATGCAGTTCCATGACTGGTGTGAATGTCCAAAGGATTATCATAGCAAATTAAATGCCATTGAGTGTCTACGAACTCAGCTCATACACTCTATAATAATGAAAGAAAGTAATTGCCACTTTTGCGTAGAAATACAAAAAATATATAATTAACTGATATATGAGATCAGCAATGAAAGGGCAATAGAAAATGGCCAAAAATTCATAATTGAAGATTGTATATAGCAGAAAAATAAGACGTTATTATTGCCTACGCAGGTCTTGAAGACTATATATGTATGTATGTACATTAAGGTGGTCAACAAAAAGAAGTAAATTCGGAATTTAATTGCTCTCTAACACTAGGATTGTTCTACATATTATTGGAAAAAACTAAACCCCAATTTTTTTTTTGGCATCATAAAATATTTAGTGGTCGCCCAAAGCGCTCAAAGTTTTCCAAAATTTTTTTTTGTAGAAATGGTAAAGAAATCTTGAATCAATTCGGACCATGGCAACCCGTGCCGACTTGCAGTAAAAGTTATTAGAATAATCTTTGTGCAGTTCGCGTGTTTTGTTAACTTACTCATTTTACTTCTATATAAGGCGGTATTACTGTATTCCGTATAGTATTAGGGCATAATATTTAGTAAATCTGCGTTTTTAGTTTTTTAACAGGTAGTGAGGATTTTTGCCAAAGGACCGTAAATGAATAATTAACTTAATTAAAGTTTTCACAAAATATGGATATATGGGTGTCAATTAAAAGAAAAATTCAAAACAAGATTAATTATAACTTTTGTTTTCAACTAGCCTTTGGAACATGTGAAAAATATCCTTTAAAAATATTTAACTTTAAGATTTTTTCATTTGAATGCATTTTCAAGAATCTTAGTTTAATTTAAATTCTATAAATATTTACATATAAGGATATTGAAGTATAAAAATTGCAAAGGACATTTGCCTTTAATTAATATCTTTCGATGTCCTTGTAAAGAAATCGTGCCGTCCTATAAAAAATTTAAAGATGCAGATTTACTAGAAATACGTTGAGGTATGGGAAGCATATCGAATTTTTTGCATTACAGTAGTTTTCATGGACGATTAATTCAACTTATTAACCAAAAGTACAGCTAAAAGTCGGCACGGGTTATCGTTACCCCATGGCCATTAAACCTCATATATATTTGCTATTTAGGCTAAAAAGCACAAACATAGATGGTATGCATATCATAATTCGCAAAAAATTTTTTTTACAAATATGTATATTCTTGGGACAGGCTAATGTACATATATGAATTGAGTTGCGAGATTGCCTTTTTTTCGCGAAAAACACGATTTTTTACATTAGCCGGTATTAACGATCCGGTGCAAACTGTGTCGCATGGTGCATAGATAGCATAAATAGCATGATTGGCTAATTTTGTTGTTGGTTGAACACACGAAACAACAACAAAATCATCCAATCATGCAATTCATGCACCATGCTAGACAGTATGCACCGGATCGTGAATACCCCAAATAATATTTTTGTGAACTTCTTGACGCAATTGGAGCAAAAATATGTATTTAAAAAGTACACTAAATTTAATTTTTGACCAAAAAAAGAAGAAACAAAATTTTAATAACCCCTATCAGACGAAATTATTCTTAATGTACTTTTTTATTTCGAAACATTTAAAATGTGTTTCAATTTTTTTCGCTGTCTGTTTTCGTTGCCGAGATATTTTGCCAGAAAAACAGTTAAATTTGCACACTGTGCGGTGCTAGTGAAGAGTTACTTCGGTTTCCTGCAGAGTACTAATTTCCATGCATTAGGAAGGGTCGATTTGTGTATACATGTCGAATTTGAGAAAAATTCTACGCTAAGCATGAATTCATAAGTTATCACCTTGATTTTTTACAAATAAACCTACAGAAAACGTCGCAACTAGTTAATTTTTTAGACTGATCTTAATTTTTTTTTTTAATATCTTTATTTGGATCACTATGAGCCGTACTCAAATGAAGTTCTGGCTATCTCAAACTATGTTAAGGTTTTCTTGGTAAACGAACAGATTTGGCCTAACACTCATGCACGATTCTATTCTGTTGTATGTATTTTAACGCTAAAGAAGGCGAGAAGATATTAGAGGATAAATGTAGCCAAAACAATCCTTTCAAATGTCAACAGACAGGCGGCGTCAATAATAGTTGGCGACATGTCGGTGAACAAGAAAACAACAACTTCTTAACAACATTGTCGGGCGCGTAGGAGAGTGAGAATTTTTTGGCAACGAGATAAAGATTATGATGCCGACTGCAACTGTGAAACTTAGTCAAAAAGGCGACACGAAGCCACCATAACATTGCGAGCAGCGGCGAAGCCACTAACGACTAACAGAATGAGTGCGCGACGGAAACAAAAAACGATTCCAAAAAATAGTTGCAACATTTAAAATTTTTGTGGTATGCAAAACGAACTGAACTGGTGCAAGGCGCGCACTACCGCATTTCCCCAAACGCACTCGTCATCTTACATGTTTACACTACACTCCAGGGGAAAAGCACTTCATTTCTCGGAGAGCAACACTTTTTGAATTCACAGCCTGCAGGTAGTGATTTCCTTAATTTTATTTTTCTTTTTTTAACGGAATATGTTTTCTTTAAACGATTTGTGTCGATTTTCAACTTCAATCTGTACACGTTCGTTTCCAGCGCACAACTGATGAACTGTGACTGCCACAGCCGCCACACAAGACTCACATTGAAGTCGCGCGTCTGAAACGGCACATTCACACAAGCAAACACGTGTGCGCTTCCAAACAATCGCCCAAATGTGCCGTCGCCAAGTGTGGGCAGTTTTGGCGCTACAGACAGAGCAGTGCTGGTGCTGGTGCTGGCGCTGGCGCTGGCATCGATTGCTGCTATTTTGATTGCCCGTTTGAGTGTTTTGCTGTTCGCTTGGTTTACTGCCGGCTGCCTGCCTGGCTGAATGAATAGCTGGCCCACTGGGTGCTAGTTGACTAGAGTATGGCATCTGCGTTCAAATGCTCCCCATCGTGGTTTATCACCGAGAGCATTGGATAAAGCAAAGCAAAAAAAAAAAAAGAAAGCAGGAAAATCAAATGGTTAGCGCCACAGCAACATATCCACGCTGCCACTCAACGAAAGTCACAACAACTCTAGCTTTAATGAATACATAAACCTAACAACAATGACGCTATTAAACATGAAAAATAGAAGAGGAATAGCAACAACACCGAATTTGACAGCAACAATTTCAGCAGGACCAGCAGTCAAGCGCTTCAACCAAAACCACACGAAAGACTCGGAATTGAGGGTTCGCAATGGAATAGCGTTAACGCCATCACCTCCTGCCAACCGCTGCTCGCCTGCTGTCAGCGATAGTGAAAACACAAAAGTCAATTGACAAGGCAGCCCTTGGCTGGTACGAGCGAGCATACTGGTGTTGGCGTAGGGGAGACCCTAATCAAAGTGAATGTCAGAACGATCAGGCAAAGCTTTCGACGATGCCAATGTGCTTGTGCTGCTGCCACTGTGGGATCCTAGCGGTGATGTGCTTAATTTCATTGATTAAATACTTTGGCCAATTCAATGCGGGCGTTGGCAATTTTTAAAGAAAGCTGCACAAGCATTGACACTTACGTACTTATTTGAGCTTCAATGACTAGTGTTTGGGGCGTGTACCACAGCTCCCGCAAGCGGTCATGGATGAAAAAATATATGTATATCTGCAAAGAAATATATATATGTATGTTTGTACTATATATTGAGATACATATAGAGAGCAGTAAAACCTCTCCAAGAAACAAAATGGGCGCTTCAATGTTTTGCTAGAAACTTGCGTGTGATTGGTATTAAAAATTATAATTGCAAGTAAAATTTAAAATTTCGGAGAATATATTAAACAATTTTATAATGAGCTCGAGGCCATTTTTAAATGAAAAATTTATTGTGGAAAAGCAACAACAATTTGAAAAAATGGTAGAAGTGATAGCTATTTCGGAAATCACCACATTTCCTCATCAGACTTCTTTCAGTAGGATTCGAACCGACGATCCCACTGACTCAGCCAGTTGCC
>NW_016161821.1:0-5150 GCF_001687245.7 Rhagoletis zephyria | reverse complement strand
AAAAAAAAAAGAAAGCAGGAAAATCAAATGGTTAGCGCCACAGCAACATATCCACGCTGCCACTCAACGAAAGTCACAACAACTCTAGCTTTAATGAATACATAAACCTAACAACAATGACGCTATTAAACATGAAAAATAGAAGAGGAATAGCAACAACACCGAATTTGACAGCAACAATTTCAGCAGGACCAGCAGTCAAGCGCTTCAACCAAAACCACACGAAAGACTCGGAATTGAGGGTTCGCAATGGAATAGCGTTAACGCCATCACCTCCTGCCAACCGCTGCTCGCCTGCTGTCAGCGATAGTGAAAACACAAGAGTCAATTGACAAGGCAGCCCTTGGCTGGTACGAGCATACGGGTGTTGGCGTAGGGGAGACCCTAATCAAAGTGAATGTCAGAACGATCAGGCAAAGCTTTCGACGATGCCAATGTGCTTGTGCTGCTGCCACTGTGGGATTCTAGCGGTGATGTTCTTAATTTCATTGATTAAATACTTTGGCCAATTCAATGCGGGCGTTGGCAATTTTTAAAGAAAGCTGCACAAGCATTGACACTTACATACTTATTTGAGCTTCAATGACTAGTGTTTGGGGCGTGTACCACAGCTCCAGCAAGCGGTCATGGATGCAAAAATATATGTATATCTGCAAAGAAATATATATATGTATGTTTGTACTATATATTGACATACATATGTATGACTGTATGCATGGGTATATATGTATGCACGTCTTTAGAGAGCACTAAAAACTCTTCAAGAAACAAAATGGGCGCTTCAATGTTTTGCTAGAAACTTGCGTGTGATTGGTATTAAAAATTATAATTGCAAGTAAAATTATAAAATTTCGGAGAATATTATGAACTTTTTAAAATAATTTCTACTTCACTAAGAAAACCGTTAAAAAATTTTTAAATCAGACGAGAACCACTCACACCTCCTATATAACGATAATTTATAGAAATTTTCGGAAACTGCTATAAATTAGTAAATATTTAAAAAATGATATTTAGTGAAATTTTTGGAAAATTGGGGTGGCACCGCCCACTTACGTCTACATATGTGTATCTTAAATTAAATTCAGTACCCCGCAAGGCTTTCGGCATCCAAATTCTTGTCTTTTAGAGCCTTAAGGTACGGGGTTCTTCGCTCGATGAACATATTGCATGTACATACGTATGTAGTCAAAGGCAATATTTTGGAAAAAAATTATTTTAAATTTTTTAAATTACAGCCTCGGTTGGAACCCCCTTATTTTGATGGCGACCACGGAAAACGTGTAGAGGACTACGATTTCAGGGCATTCATCTAGAATATCCGCACACTTAATGCGAAAGGTGTCTATACCCGGCGGGTTGAACGGATGTCCTCATGAAGACAAGGGTTGACTATATCGCCATTAAGCGTAGTCTTTCCTACCATGTAAAGGGTCATCAATTTGGTGTTGGATTTGTGGTGGGAGAGAGACTCCCACGAGGACTACGTCTGTTCTGCCTTCTCGAGATTAGATAGAGAAACAAGCGAATGGGCCTGGTGGGGAACGAGGGCAAAACGTAGTATCTTCTGCCATCACACAAACAGCCCGAGAATGAGCGTCTTCGCACACACGTCACAGTTTACAGTTACAAGTTTGAAAACGTAGACGACTTCGTTTATTTGGGAACCAGCATTAACACCAGTAATAATGTCAGCCTTGAAATCCAACGGGGAATGACTCTTTCCATCAAGTGCTACTTTGGACTGAGTAGGCAATTGAGAAGTAAAGTCCTCTCTCGTCGTGCAAAGATCACACTCTGTAAGTTACTCGTAATGCCTGTGCTGGTGTATGGCGCAGAAGTTTAGAAAATGACAACATTCGATGAAGTGGCTCTTGGAGTTTTCGAGAGAAAGATTATGCGAAAGACTTACGGGCCTTCGTGCGTTAGCGATGGTGATTACCGAAAACGATTTAACGATGATGTGTATCATCTCCGCTGGCTTGGCCATGTCATACGAATTAACAGAAATGCTCCAGCTCTGAGTTTATTCAACGCGGGTGACGATGGTGGTAACAAATGAAGGGGAAGGCCTCCTTTGCAAAGAAATTACCAGGTAGAGAAAGACGTGGCTTCACTTGGCACGAAAAAGCATCTGTGAAGTGCAGAAGCAAATTAAACGACGAAGAAATTGGTTCAAGTTGAACATTTGAAGACAAAACTTTATAAAGCGGCTGTAGCTGAGTCTGTAGAGATGCTTGCTGTTATTTGTTAATCCCGTCAGAGGCAACGTATTTAAATGATTATAAAAAGTTTTGGTTTGTATCCCCGAATTATAAAAAACATTTGGGAAATGCAGAACATAAACGTGTTCAAACAAAAAATCGCCTACCAAAAGTATGGTTAATGTAAACAAAATTGCGGTTAATATTACCAAATCTTTGTTGAAAATATCAACCAAGGCATTATTAGTATTAACCAAAAATCACGCTGATTTTTTTCAAGTGTGAATTTGGTAATATTAACGAGTTTTTGGTTGATTTTTTTTTCTCAGTGTAAGGAATCTATTGTACGTTCCTGGCTCATATGAAACTTTCTCCATTTGATGATATTTCCCACCCAGACGCCGGGTATGAATGTGGTTGAAAATTTTTGGGCTATATTAGTTAGACAAAAAAAAAATAAAAATTCGAAGCTAAAAAGTTGGAGAGGGTGCTACTGGCGGAATGGCGGAAAATCACTCCAGAAAGCACACAAAAGCTAATCAATTCAATTTTTCTTCTCGAGGAAAAAAGTTATCCCACAAAATACTTAATTGGAATCATGATTCTGTTTTTCTTAATTCTTTAAGAATAACTTAAACTGCACCAAATGCGGTGTGCTCTTAAATATAGCAGTATTTTCTAGTTTTTATTACTTTTATTAAATATATGAATTTTGTTAAATAAATGCAGTCCCTTATTTATATTAAATTCGTCACTCTATAAAGTGGTATTTAAATTTCACACCGGGCACTGTATCAATAATACTGTACTGTATGTACGCACGTATATATGGTCAAGATTTTGGGAACGAGTGTAGAAAAAATATTTATTTGACTCGCCCATCAACTCATTAATTTCTCATGTGCCTCGCATGCGATAAAATGGGGAATATAGGCAAGTATGGTACATAACGTTAAAGACTGCATATTTCGGTTTATAGATATGTTATAAACGTGTCTTATAAAAAAGTTGATATTTTTTATAGTTTCTCTGAACCTTGACCTTTATTAAAATACTTTAGTTTAATGTTTAACTTTGCAGGATTCGCCAAGTTTGGCTTACGTGTGACGTTATATATAACTGACTTCAAAAAAAAAATGTAACGTTAAAGATCACCTAAAACCACATTTATCTTTAAATCAACAAAAGCTAGGAAACAAGTGTCTGTATATGTATATAAAATGTGTATATAAACAGAAATATACATACGTGCGACTGTAACGTTAAAGGCAAAATTTTTTATCATATATGTACATACATTCATAACGTCGATTAAAGTACAAAACCGCGTATCAAGAAAATGCAAAACCGCGTTTGTGAGGCTGCATTATTTTCTAGAGAGTAAAAACACTCATATTTCAAAATGGTTCTCTTATTTATACAACAATCAATTGAAATTTTAAGCGAAAATTAGGAAATACTAACTTGCAAAAGAGAGAATGTCGAAATCATTCTACCTTGTTGAATATGCCGTGGTTACAGGGTTAAATGAAGTTGTGTTAATGTTTACTTTTTTCCACACTCATGCACTTTTTATTTAATTTTTTTATTTTTTCGCATTTGCTTTGTAGGTAAAATTAATTTTTTATTGTTCTTATTTAAATATCCAACCCATGAAAATAAACCGTAATTAAGTGGTGGGTGTGGTTTTGCATTGCAAATAAATTAGATTAATATGTTGAGTGCCTGTCCCATTTCACAGCGGCTAATCCGTTTTAGGTTTTCATAAATTTGTAGCGGAGAAATGCTTAGCGAAAGCGTAAATTTCAAAATATTTTTGTTCTATGCAAAGCGCCGTGGGCGTGCTTTGCGCATTTCAGTTATGAATTGAAATGTTAATACCCTTTTTTGCAGCACTACGTTTTAGCGAATTAACGCACAAGTTTAATATGGCGTAAATTATTTGATTTTCAAGGCTAACAAGCCAGCCGCAACGAATTTAAGGATTAGCAAAAATAATTTTCACAAATTATGCTGCCACACACACATTTGCACTCTCAAATGAAAAGCGCTTTGCTGTGGAAATAGTGGATAGGGAAAAGTAGTAAATGCGTTGCTTCCAAATTAACGTTGGAGTCATTTACATATTTAATATTGTTTTGTACAATTTATGGTAAGTTGAGTTCCAAATCGTTTTTTTGTTAATTTGTGTTTATTGTAATAAAATGAATAAATGAGAAAATATTTTGTGCATAAAGCAGCGATACTGTTTGAGGATGAAAAATGGGCATCGAAGCAAAAAAGAAAAAAAAGCTCACGAGAATTGAAAGCATTGCATTGTGAAGCGTAGGAATGGCATTGCGTAAATCCTATTCGCTTCACTTGTTTTCTTCACTACTTTTGATTATTTCGCTTTCGCATTCAAATTTGCCAAGCTATCATCTTTTACGCATAAACAAACGCAAAATGTTGGAATAGTATTTTTCTATGCGTTTTTCCTTTGCCATACAAAGCCGCTTGCAGACAAGGAAAAAATTTGAATGCAAGGCGTAAAATAGCTGCGCGTGCGGGCAGTGGCCGACCACAAAATTCTTCCTGCTCATACTTTGCGAGCAATATACCCCTGCACGCCTGTCGCCGCAGTCTCGCCGCTGACTTCGTTTATTTTGCGTTTAATTATTCAAATTGATTTCTTTTTTTGCACTTCCTGTGCGCTCATTCTTTTATTCCGCTCTTTTTCATTTCTATAGAATTTGAGTTGTCTTGCCTTTGGTTTTCGCTTTTTTTCGTTTTTTATTTTTACAAATTTGTTCGGAAACATTTTTTCTTCTTAGATAAGATTTGGTGGGCGACTGAACGCAGTATTAAAATTGGCTTGAAAGTTTCTCGCACCAAGCGTAACCCTGTAGGCATGAAGGTTGCTAGAACGCCATTCAGCAGCAGCCCTTTGCTACGGTTTTTTTTTTT
>NW_016161820.1:47962-48176 GCF_001687245.7 Rhagoletis zephyria | reverse complement strand
AGACTATTGTCTCTTAAAGTACATCGACATTTGGAAATATATCTTTGTACAATTTAATATTTCATTATAAGTAAATACCTCAGTTACTACGATTATTATCATTTATATCTTACATTTAATTTAGTGAGATATAAAGTAGGAGAGCATATACATGCATAAGTATTTAGTTAAAGTAAACAGAGTTAGAGAAGTGTGTTTTCTATTGCAAAAAAAC
>NW_016161820.1:41612-43030 GCF_001687245.7 Rhagoletis zephyria | reverse complement strand
CATCTTTCTCTTTGACACCATGTCTGAAATCCCACGTGATCTGTCAAATACTAATGCATGAAAATCCTAACCTCAAAAAAATCACCCGTTATTTTTGCATTTCGTGCAATCCGTGCATCGTGCAAGACTTCGAGAATACCCCTATTGAATATTTAGCAGCAAATGCAGATGAGCTTAAGAGCGAAAACACCACACAAGCGGCTTGACAAACCAAGCGAAATATCCCTTTCCTTATAGCTATTTATGTTGTGTGTGGTGTGTTTTAAGGCTTGACAAGCCGTTTGAGGGAAATGTGAACAAAAATCAAAATTTTTTGATTTTCTGGCCGTCATGCTGACGTTTGATCAAGCCGCTTACGTTGTGTATGATAAAATCGCCTCATTCGCAACGGAATTTTCACCGAATGAGGACGCAAAGAGAAAAATCGAAGAAAACCAAATCCTTTTACATTGTGAACCGGAAGCAAACTAAAATTCTTTGCTTGAACGAGTCATGTTTGCATGGTGTATGGTGAAATGGGAAAAGTGGGTTTGAAGAAAATTTGACAAGCCGCTTGGGTAGTGTATTTCGCTCTTTATAAAACTTTGGAAAGCTTTTTGTTTAAAAATTTGCAAAGCGATTTAACAAATCTATTATGTAAAACATAGTTGCATTTGTTATCTGTATATATATCGAGAGAAAATTCCTCAAAATAAAAATCCTCAAAAAATACTCAANTTAAGTGTCAGTATGTAAAAGACTTATTCTGGTGGCTTAACTCCCTCTAAGCGACCGAAACGATTTTGCTGATAATTTTTTAATGATAATTTTTAGTGGCACTGGAGCCGAGTTATAGCTAAAAATCGTCGATTCGGCGGCACCAGGGATCAAAGTCAAATTACTCCCGTTAAATCAACCATCAGAACCATTGCGGTCCNGTTATTATTTAGAGTCCGACCGATTAATCGGCATCAGCCTTTTTTCACCGATTCTTTGGAATTTCTTTTCAAATGTTCAGGTGAAGCGACAGCCAACATTAAAAAACAATTGCAGACAGCTCACAAAAATGATTTTTTTTTTGTTGAAGGTGTTTCACGTTTTTTCCATACCACAGTATGTGCGACAATTTTCTTTTATATGGAAAACACTGCCAGCAAAAAAATAGCCAAAAATTAACGGGATTTTATAGCAGCTTGAAACTTGCACTTCATTATACTAGAATGAAATGGCCCTGTAATCAAATGAACTAGTTGCAANCTATCATCTTTCACATTCGGAATATGGTCGACAAAAAAATTTCCGCTGTTTTCATTCGCGATCGAAAAAAGGCAAAGAAATTTCCTCCCACTCGAATATGAGAAGTCCGAGCATTGCCGATTTCGGCCTCTCATAAATGAGAAAAACGATGCAAATAATCCATTCGCGATCACTCACAACCA
>NW_016161820.1:24749-34156 GCF_001687245.7 Rhagoletis zephyria | reverse complement strand
GAAATGTCAAAGCATACTGAGCATCTTTCTCTTTGACACCATGTCTGAAATCCCACGTGATCTGTCAAATACTAATGCATGAAAATCCTAACCTCAAAAAAATCACCCGTTATTTTTGCATTTCGTGCAATCCGTGCATCGTGCAAGACTTCGAGAATACCCCTATTGAATATTTAGCAGCAAATGCAGATGAGCTTAAGAGCGAAAACACCACACAAGCGGCTTGACAAACCAAGCGAAATATCCCTTTCCTTATAGCTATTTATGTTGTGTGTGGTGTGTTTTAAGGCTTGACAAGCCGTTTGAGGGAAATGTGAACAAAAATCAAAATTTTTTGATTTTCTGGCCGTCATGCTGACGTTTGATCAAGCCGCTTACGTTGTGTATGATAAAATCGCCTCATTCGCAACGGAATTTTCACCGAATGAGGACGCAAAGAGAAAAATCGAAGAAAACCAAATCCTTTTACATTGTGAACCGGAAGCAAACTAAAATTCTTTGCTTGAACGAGTCATGTTTGCATGGTGTATGGTGAAATGGGAAAAGTGGGTTTGAAGAAAATTTGACAAGCCGCTTGGGTAGTGTATTTCGCTCTTTATAAAACTTTGGAAAGCTTTTTGTTTAAAAATTTGCAAAGCGATTTAACAAATCTATTATGTAAAACATAGTTGCATTTGTTATCTGTATATATATCGAGAGAAAATTCCTCAAAATAAAAATCCTCAAAAAATACTCAAGCGCACCCAAAATTCCTCACGTTTTGAGGAATTGTTATTATTTAGAGTCCGACCGATTAATCGGCATCAGCCTTTTTTCACCGATTCTTTGGAATTTCTTTTCAAATGTTCAGGTGAAGCGACAGCCAACATTAAAAAACAATTGCAGACAGCTCACAAAAATGATTTTTTTTTTGTTGAAGGTGTTTCACGTTTTTTCCATACCACAGTATGTGCGACAATTTTCTTTTATATGGAAAACACTGCCAGCAAAAAAATAGCCAAAAATTAACGGGATTTTATAGCAGCTTGAAACTTGCACTTCATTATACTAGAATGAAATGGCCCTGTAATCAAATGAACTAGTTGCAAACTAACTCACAACTAGTATGAACCGCATGCCCCACTAGTAAGCCAACTATCTTTTTTCCATGCGATGAACTGGTATTTTTAACATAGGGATGTCCTACGAGATGGCAATTGTCAGATTTCGGTCANGATGGGGTCCCCAGTGACCCCAATAAAAGTGTTGAAAAAAGTTTAAAAAAAAAAAAAAAAAANCACGCTCCAAGCACTCCAAGACATTTTATTTTCAACTTGAAATGGCCGTGACCCCATGCGCCTAATTAAGGGTTAATTATGATGCAAACCAAGCGTACGCGCATTTTTTGGATTCTTGGACTAAGGATCCTGCGTTTAAAGGCTGGTTGTGTAAACACTTGCGGTTACGACGTTTATTGCAATGTTTGCAATTGCACATTAAAAGCCAAACCAGGAAGAGCTGATCTATTGAAACATGCACGCTCGTAAAAGCACCAAAAAAGCTGGAGCAGCATAAAAAGGCAGAAAAACGTAGGCGACTTTTTTAAGACTTCATTGAAAATGTAATGAACGCAAAAAGGCTGAAATATTGCTATGTTCCTTCTTAGCAGAACGTAATTTAGCATTTTCGACAACCGACCACTTAATCAAATGTCNGGAAAAATACTAGTCCAATTATGGAAAAGGGAAAAATAAATACATAAATATTTTAAACTTTTGAACATAAATTTAAATGCANTGCACGCTCGTAAAAGCACCAAAAAAGCTGGAGCAGCATAAAAAGGCAGAAAAACGTAGGCGACTTTTTTAAGACTTCATTGAAAATGTAATGAACGCAAAAAGGCTGAAATATTGCTATGTTCCTTCTTAGCAGAACGTAATTTAGCATTTTCGACAACCGACCACTTAATCAAATGTCTACAAGGAAAAACAAATTATTAAAAATCAACGCAACTCTTTAGCACCTTAAAACTTGCANAGTACAATAAATACTATCTTTTTTTATCTTTTTTAATAACATTAAATATGAGAAAAAACATTTTAGTTAAAAGTAAAANGTGGATTTATAATTTGTTTGTTATATAATGAGTTAGGCTCTATGGGAAAATAATAAACATTAAATGAACAAAAGAGAAACAGCCAAAATCGATCAAAATGTTAAAAATTAATCAGCTGATCACAAGGGTATGTATAAAATGATTTTTATATTAACGATNATTTTTAAAAATTTATTAAAGAAATAATTAATGCTTAAAATTTGAGGTTTAGATAAGAATAAAATAAATAAGTAATTCATGCAGTTATTAAATATTCTTAATTTTTGTCTATAGTTTGGCTTGTTGAGTGATAATTGAAATTAATCAAATAATCATATTAATCGTGTAATTAAAAAACGTCAAAAATAATTGATAATGATCAAGAATAACAAAATAATCATGTTATTAAAATTAATGGATTAATTAACAACTTTTAATTGATTATTAATCATTACAAANATAAAATGATTTTTATATTAACGATCTCAAGCCAGTTCAGAATGAATTTTAAATGTGCTCTGTCGAAATTACTTTTTAATATACCTTACGTACATATGTACCTTTGTATACAATANCAAAAGTGCTAATATTGGTAATTATTCATAAAACGGTTATCCCAAAAACATGCTTTAATTAATTATCATAATGATTATTAATCATTATTTAACAGGTCTGGTATAAAATGTAAATGTAAATAAATGTTATAATATTTTGGGTACTTTATTGTATTAAACTGTCGAAGTCAAATAAAATTGTTGTGTACTTGGTACAAGTCTGATCATTTTCCAACTAGTTCGGTTTCAGTCAGGAAATTCTAGTTGTCAACTAGTATTTTTCCTGACTAGTTTAGGGTTTCACTNTGCAACACTGCTCACAACAGCTTATCGTGATAAACTTATCGCGGAAAATTTTCAACGACGTTGTATGGGAGATATTTTTCGCGTTTGTTTTGGNCAACTAGTTCGGTTTCAGTCAGGAAATTCTAGTTGTCAACTAGTATTTTTCCTGACTAGTTTAGGGTTTCACTGCAGGGGGTCTACAAAACTGCATACCAAAATTCTGATTAAAAAGTTTGAAATTTTGGTGAAAATAAGCAGAATTTTTCTAATTTTTGTACAAAGTTTGAAATCTGAATTTTTATGGTGTTTGTTGTACACCAGCTAGACTTTTATAAAAAAAAATAATAAACATTAAATAAAAAAGACAAAATCGGTCAAAATATCGCAATTGNAACATGCATGCATACGTGTAGTTAAAGTATATTCCATGCATACACTTTTCAGTATAATGGTGTATCTGCATGTTATTTTATTAGAATGATTGCGTTTATTTATTTTATTTAATAAATGGAACTTAGTGAGGATTAGGGGTTTACGCCGACAGGCTTTGCGGCGGCGGCGTGGTCAACTTCAAAAAGANAATGTAATATATGTACATATATTTTTACACATACATATGTATGCATTTATATACATATGTATGTATGTACATACATGTGTATGTAATGTTGCATAACAAGCTAATTAATTCAATTATTTCTTATCTATTGTTTTTATACCCGGTTGTTTGTAACAGCCAAAACGAATCTAGATAGATATAGACAAATGTNGTCTGGAACGCCGGCCTTACTGCCCATAAGGTAGATTCCAAAGAGCCTTGGGGCTACTAATCTTATCATGTCATCTCCTCAGCGTTAGGCATTGGCCATGCCAATTCAGGTTGTAATTGTATTTAATTCATTCATTGAATTAGTTTTAAATTTAAATTACGNATCTATTGTTTTTATACCCGGTTGTTTGTAACAGCCAAAACGAATCTAGATAGATATAGACAAATGTATACATAAATGATCAGAATGAAAAAAGANCTCTATGTTCCGTATTAAATTAAAAATTTAAATTTAAATTTAAATTTAAAGAAATAAAAAAAATTTTAAAAGTTAAGTTATTGGGGTAATTTATGTCGCTATCAAGAAATTTTTGCAATAATCTTATTAAACGTTATGTTAAATTGCGGAGTTATTACAATTTATTGCGGGTTATGTAGTAAAAACAAGGTTTGGTCTACTTTTTCCATAAGTTTAACCCATCAACTCCCACCAGAACGGGCCTTTTTGACCGATTGTATAAAAATGGCTTATAGATGGTTAAAATTTCCACTAAAATATTAAGCGCCAAATTTGTCTAAGGAGAACCGAATGTAATGAAAAATAATAGTAATTTTGACCAAAAAGGGGGACTTTAACCCTGTGTAGAAGACATTGCGATGCGCGGGAGCAAAACCTTCCTGGGATTTGACCACCACTTAAGAATGCTAATGTAATTTTCACACAGCCACCTAGTACTTGTATACGTCTGCCGGATCCCAGAATAAAATAACTTACGAATGTAAAAATTATCAAAAAAAAGTGTACACAGGTAATCAAATTGTCTTTCTTTTATCTCCAATAATTGAGGAGTGAGATGCAATAAGGGCGCTTCTGTTAAAACTGCTTTCTGAGATGTTGGCGTTAAAGTTTTTGATGTGCTATAACTTTCTTTTTGTGTTAGTATATATATATATATATATATGCAATAGTAGTATTGTTGTAGTATTGAAAAAAAATGTCTACCAGTATTCGACCCTAATTTAACTGTAATAAACGCTTTCGATCGAAAAACGTGTTACCGCTGTTTTTTCTGGAGAACGCCTTTTTTTGGAAATGTTCAGTGGCCCAAATTATGCAAAAAAACTCCTTTAAAAATGTAATTTTCATTTATTTAGTAAAATAGTATTTTTATGCGAGTAGTATTTAGTTCCTTCAAACGATGTATTTCAATGTGCATACATCATAAAAATTTTGTACAAAATTCCTTAAGCGCCGAACGCCGCCGCGCCGATATTTTCGTAACTCGGCAGCGGCGCGTGAGAAATGACAAAAATTGGCGGCGGCGGCGGCGTATACCTCTAGTGGGGATAAGATTGACTAATGTGAAAAGTGGGAATCTGGTGAAGACTGAGAGTAAAGAAAAGCAGAAAAAACAATACATATACATTTTTTATTTCTTTTAAATGTTTCGATTCGCCATTATAAGGATATTAAACCTAAAATATACACACGTAAATAGAACAAGAATATGTATGGATGTATGCATTTCATATCCATGCACACATACATATGTATATGTGGTGCACACGGGAGTCTCCGGGAGCTACTCGGCTTTCACATACAAGTCGTGTGTGCGCAGCTACCGAACTTATGCGCCGCTAGCAGCCGGTCATTTTGCGTTAGGGATTTGTTGCATCGAAATATAGCATGGATACATATCGATGTATCGTATAAAAACATCGATGTTTTCGATGCATCGAATGAAATTATCAACAGTTTCTTTCAATTAAAATATACAACAAGAAAATGAAACAATCGTAACTTCGATCAGTGTTTATGTAATAACTCACAGTGAAATTTATTAATTGATTTAAACATTTACAAATCCCAGTTTTTTCTGTTCTTTTGAGAAGGCTTCGAAATTTTCGGAAGGGATGAAAGTGGCGACAATTGTTNGTTGGCGTTAAAGTTTTTGATGTGCTATAACTTTCTTTTTGTGTTAGTATATATATATATATATATATGCAATAGTAGTATTGTTGTAGTATTGAAAAAAAATGTCTACCAGTATTCGACCCTAATTTAACTGTAATAAACGCTTTCGATCGAAAAACGTGTTACCGCTGTTTTTTCTGGAGAACGCCTTTTTTTGGAAATGTTCAGTGGCCCAAATTATGCAAAAAAACTCCTTTAAAAATGTAATTTTCATTTATTTAGTAAAATAGTATTTTTATGCGAGTAGTATTTAGTTCCTTCAAACGATGTATTTCAATGTGCATACATCATAAAAATTTTGTACAAAATTCCTTAAGCGCCGAACGCCGCCGCGCCGATATTTTCGTAACTCGGCAGCGGCGCGTGAGAAATGACAAAAATTGGCGGCGGCGGCGGCGTATACCTCTAGTGGGGATAAGATTGACTAATGTGAAAAGTGGGAATCTGGTGAAGACTGAGAGTAAAGAAAAGCAGAAAAAACAATACATATACATTTTTTATTTCTTTTAAATGTTTCGATTCGCCATTATAAGGATATTAAACCTAAAATATACACACGTAAATAGAACAAGAATATGTATGGATGTATGCATTTCATATCCATGCACACATACATATGTATATGTGGTGCACACGGGAGTCTCCGGGAGCTACTCGGCTTTCACATACAAGTCGTGTGTGCGCAGCTACCGAACTTATGCGCCGCTAGCAGCCGGTCATTTTGCGTTAGGGATTTGTTGCATCGAAATATAGCATGGATACATATCGATGTATCGTATAAAAACATCGATGTTTTCGATGCATCGAATGAAATTATCAACAGTTTCTTTCAATTAAAATATACAACAAGAAAATGAAACAATCGTAACTTCGATCAGTGTTTATGTAATAACTCACAGTGAAATTTATTAATTGATTTAAACATTTACAAATCCCAGTTTTTTCTGTTCTTTTGAGAAGGCTTCGAAATTTTCGGAAGGGATGAAAGTGGCGACAATTGTTAAATATTTATAAGCTTAATAAAGGTATGCAAAAAAACCAAGGGTTAATGCCAGAAACTCAAATTTTGCTTTCAAATAAGCGTACATCAAACTGGCTGCACACTTTATATTATTTCTCTATATTGATAAGCTATGTGAAAAGATTTTGGAATATGCTGTTTAAAATCTGTCTAAATTTCCAAATGGTTTTAGAGTGTCAATAACATATCAATTATTATTATATTGTAGATGGTATTTTGGCACCAAATGTTTCTACTAATAAAGTAGCAATTTATTAATGAAATAACATTTCGGATGATATTAATATAATGTATATTCTAATAGTGCATAAACAGTGAAAAACCCACATCTAGAATAGTTACTGGAGCGAAGAGTTTGAAAGCATACAAAATAATTTTAGTATGTCAGTGCAAGGCGAATCTATACAAGGTGGTTTATCGGATCCGATGATTTCACGACGACTTTGTACCTTTTGTCTAAATGATGTGTTTGCTGCAATTTTGTTTTGTACTGATTGTGAGTGTGCGTATAATTTGTTATTGTAATTTTTTGGTTTTTGTCCTGTTAAAACCACCTTGTATAAATTCGCCTTGGTACAGTGTACATTGCACACAAAAATCGATGCATCGAAAAAAAATACATCTATATATCGATATATATCGGAAGGTCAGAAACATCGGTTTTTCTCGATACATCGAATAGCAAACATCGATGTTTCCGATTGCGTTTGTACTTCATGCTGTAACCCTGTGGGGAAAATCTCTAGTTTTGAACTGGTGCGCTTCTAGTACATTTATAACCACTACTAGTTCGCGATAAATCTCTTTTGCATGCAAACAACTGGCGAATTTAATACAGCGATGTCATAGGTATTGGATATTTTCCCCCGCTGCATTACCTTTTCTATAGTTCAGAACCAGTCCTAAATTCGACATATGGGATCTAGTTCGCTTTGCACCCCATTTTCTATAGTTTCGAACCAGTTGTAAACGAAAAAAGTAACAAGATGTTCTCTTTTTGGGTTACCATGGTAGCAATTTTTAATTATTTGCAGATAAATGTATTTTCAATCTGAAATCAAACTTGTTTGAACAAATGTAAATTAAATTGTGCATTTGAAAACATGCTTACATACCTTTGGCTGCAGCTGAATTTGCAGAGGTGCTGACTGTTATTGGTTATATTCCAGAAGGTCCCAAAATGTTAAGATGTTAACACAAATATTAGTTTTGTATTACCAAACTATGAAAAAGCATCTGCGACGTGCAGACTGAAAGCGTATTTGAATGAAAAACCCGCCAAGCAAAAATCAATTTTTTTAAAGTAAACAAGCCCCCCGCTGCATCCCTTTTTCAGTAGTTTCGAACTAGATCAAAATTCGCCAGATGAGATCTAGTTCGTTCTGCATCCCTTTTTCTATAGATTTGAACCAGTTCTAAATTCGTCATTTTATATATAGATTTCTAAAATTGTTTTTTAAAAGTACCACATATCGCTGCTTTTGAACTGGTGGCGATCTAGTTACTATCGGACTGGTTCGTTTGGTTCACCAGTTCGGGGTTTCCCTACAGGGAAACATCTCATGCGCAAGCTGTTTTGGTGAGTACACACATACAGATACAAAAATATTGCCCTTGTATTGGGTGCAGTGTTGCCACGAAAAATTACCAAATTCCTCAAAAACAAATGAAAAATCCTCAAAATCCGAACGAATTACTCAAAATTTTTTTATTACAGATATGATTATTGTGTACGTACTATTTACAGGTACTTAGTATAAAAATTAATTACATTATCCAATTCGATTGGTAAATTTGTTCTTGCGGTTCAAACAAAGTAACACCGTTGTTTTTTATGCCTTGGTTTGTATATAATATTGCTGCAACTATATCAGTGCTCAAGTCAGTCCTACACATTTTTAAACTACTAAATACACGTTCTACTGAAGCATTAGTATAGGGCTATATTTGCAATGCAGATATACTTTTTTTTTTAATTGGGAAGCTTATAACGGGTGATTTTTTAAGAGCTTGATAACTTTTTTTTTAAAAAAAACGCATAAAATTTGCAAAATCTCATCGGTTCTTTATTTGAAACGTTAGATTGGTCCATGACATTTACTTTTTGAAGATAATTTCATTTAAATGTTGACCGCGGCTGCGTCTTAGGTGGTCCATTCGGAAAGTCCAATTTTGGGCAACTTTTTCGAGCATTTCGGCCGGAATAGCCCGAATTTCTTCGGAAATGTTGTCTTCCAAAGCTGGAATAGTTGCTGGCTTATTTCTGTAGACTTTAGACTTGACGTAGCCCCACAAAAAATAGTCTAAAGGCGTCAAATCGCATGATCTTGGTGGCCAACTTACCGGTCCATTTCTTGAGATGAATTGTTCTCCGAAGTTTTCCCTCAAAATGGCCATAGAATCGCGAGCTGTGTGGCATGTAGCGCCATCTTGTTGAAACCACATGTCAACCAAGTTCAGTTCTTCCATTTTTGGCAACAAAAAGTTTGTTAGCATCGAACGATAGCGATCGCCATTCACCGTAACGTTGCGTCCAACAGCATCTTTGAAAAAATACGGTCCAATGATTCCACCAGCGTACAAACCACACCAAACAGTGCATTTTTCGGGATGCATGGGCAGTTCTTGAACGGCTTCTGGTTGCTCTTCACTCCAAATGCGGCAATTTTGCTTATTTACGAAGCCATTCAACCAGAAATGAGCCTCATCGCTGAACAAAATTTGTCGAT
>NW_016161820.1:6214-23237 GCF_001687245.7 Rhagoletis zephyria | reverse complement strand
GACTAAAATAACGGCCGCTTCTCATATAACGGTAAATTTCAGAAATGCTTGAAACTTCAATATTTCGAAATTGAAGGACGCTAATTTACTCAAAATTGATACACCCCGGCTTACCATCTAGCGGAAGGTTTCGGAAAGGTGAAAAAACATATATTTAATACTTGCGCCGGGTATTTAATGTTCGGCTCCGCCCGAACTTAGACTTTCTTACATGTTTTTTTTTAACTCCGTGAAATGAACTGATTTTATGAATTAATACATTTAATTGTAATTTTTTATGGAATCGGCATCGGCATCGGCATCGGCCGATTCTTTCCCCATAAGCCGATTAATCGGCATCGGCATCGGTACCTGAAAAAAAAAATTGGAATCGGTCGGACTCTATAATTATTATTATTATTAGGAGAATTATGCAAAACTATTAAACCTAATCTTAAATATAAGAGTACTAGTAGCTAAGGCCATCGACTCTGATAGAAGAGCAATGATTATAAACTAAATCATTTTGTTATATATTATTTTGTAGGTTACAATCTGCTAGAAAATTATAAATACTCAAAATATTTGCATATGAAGGAGTTTTTAATAATTCTTGATAAGTTGGAAGTATGTTATGCTTTTGCCTAATATACGCTAAAACTGAGCATTCGTTGAAGATGTGGTCCAATGATATCGTATTCGTGCAGAAAGGGCATACAGGTTTGGGACTACCGGTGAGGAGGTGTTGGTGTGTGATTTGTGTGTGACCGAGCTGCCTTGTCTGCGTTTTCATTTCCCGTGATACCAACGTGACCTGGTACCCAGAGCAGTGCAATATTTTTGCTGTATTTAATGCATAGGTCGCGAATTTTTGAGATAAGTGTAGTGGTATTGCGTATCTTGCAAATTGC
This sequence comes from Rhagoletis zephyria, assembly GCF_001687245.7. Taxonomy (NCBI): domain Eukaryota; kingdom Metazoa; phylum Arthropoda; class Insecta; order Diptera; family Tephritidae; genus Rhagoletis; species Rhagoletis zephyria. Next base: position 22,347 of record NW_016161820.1, on the reverse strand, counting down.
AGTCAGACAGGAGATGCTGTCCGAGCAGATGACAAACTTGCCTTTATTGTGAATGGCGTATTGTAATGCTTTGTAAATGGCAAAAGCATCCGCCGTAAATAACGAGGAATAACAGGGAAGAATTCCGCCCGTTATAACTTTTCCATTCGGTCCGGTAACCGCGAAAGCTGTATTTATCGCTTTGGATCCATCTGTATAAATTGCAGTCCAATTTTTATCTTCGTAGATTTTAATAGTTTCTAGGAAATGTTGTTGAAATGTTTCGTTATTGGTGTTGAACTTCTTAAAAGTATGGAGGAATATGTTGATTGTATCTTTTTTTAATAGCCACTCCGGTTTTTTGTTAATTTGTTTGCACTTTGGTGCTGATGGATGTCCAAAACTTTTCCGTATTTGATGCAGCGGCGTAGAGTGGATTTTAGCCTGAAATTTCGTTTATGGCACGACGCGTTAATTATGGTTTTGTGCAAGCTGGCGTTAGGAGAATACAGCAGTTTCGGAATTAGTTGCATCGTTGTTTCGTATACCCTTTCCATTATTGAAGGTAAGCCACATTTTGCTAAGATACATTTAATGGGTGATGTAGGAAAAGCGTTTATGTTCCGTCGACAAGCTGCATGAGAAGGAGGTTCTAACAGCTTCAGATTTGTGTTTGCACACCATCCAAAAATTGGTAGGCCGTAGTCAATTTTAGCGAGTATTATGGCTCTTGTAGCATTAATGAGTGTTAGGATGAATAAAAGATCTTTTAGTAGTTAAATATTTTATTACGTGTAACCTTTTCGTTAGATTATTTCTTAGACTAAGGCACTGATATCGAAAATTAAACCTTTTATCAAAATATACTCCCAAAATTTTTAAATTGCTTACGGTTTCTATGACAATATTTTCAAAAGTTAATTGTGGATATTCACATTTCGTCTTTTTGCAAATATGTAATAATTTACATTTACGAATAGAAATAGCTGCTCCAGATTTTATGCCCCGCTTTTTAAATTAAATTTGCAGCTTGGGGATCTTTTATATTACTATAAAGAAAAGCGTCATCCGCGTACATTGTGAGTTTAATGTCTTTAATATTAAGGCATATTTCAGTTAGTCTATCGAAAGCGATAATAAATAGCACCACCAATAGTGGAGAACCTTGCGGTATACCATTTTTAAGAGGATGCAAGCTAGATAAAGCATTATTGATGCGAACTCGAAATTTGCGGTTGGTCATGAAAGCTTTTACTATTTCAAAAGCCTTAGGACCAACCTTCCAAGATGCTAATTGGCTTAGTACTGCATGGACTCCCACGCGGTCAAAAGCTTTCTCGAAATCAGTGGCCAGGATAGTGGTGTGATTCTTGGTGGAGAGGGCGTCAAACACGTAGTGTTGGAGTTTAATTAGTGAATCCATAGTACTGTGCTGATGTTTGACGGCCGTGTGATTATGTTTTATAAAATTATTTTTTGTAACGAACCATGTAAGTCCTCTGGCAATAATTTTTTCAAAAACTTGACTTAGACACGATAGCAAGGAAATGGGTCTATAAGAAGAAATCAGGTTGGCTGGTTGTTTTGGTTTAATAATCGGAACAATGGTCGCTATATGCCAGTTTTGTGGGTATGATCCTTGGTAAAACATTGTGTTGTAAAGGCAGAGTAATCATTGTTTGGCGGCTGTAGGTAAGTTTGCAAGCATCGGGTAGGATATCCTATCGATGCCTGGTGATTTACCTTTGGCATGTTGTAGAGCAGATTCTAATTCACAGAAAGTAATATCATCCTCTAAACTTTTTGCTGCTGCCGAGAGGTTTGCTGGGGTGTAGGTTATGGAAATCCAATGCAGTTTTTCTGTGATGTATTCTGCAGAAAAATTACTATCCTCAGAGTATGCAGACCAAAGTTGGGCGAAGGCTACGACAATATCTTCGGAGTTAGTCAGTTTGTTTGGTTTGTTTGGATCACTTTCAAGGGACTGCTAGGCATGCCAGTTAAGAGTTTAGTGTCTGACCAGATCTTTTTGGTGGTCGAAGAAGGGGAGATTTTAGTAGTGAACGTTTCAAAACTTTTCCTTTTAGCGACCTTCACCGCTCTTTTGAAAAGAGCGTTCGATTTTTTATAATTTTTAAGGTTATTCTCAGACATCGATCTCTTGAAAGTTATCCAGTACTCAGTTTTTTGATCACGCAGATGCTGAAGGCCTTTGTTCCACCAGATAGGCAAGTCTTTCGAAAACCTACGTTTTGTTTAGGGAATCGATTTATTCGCTGCAGAGCGAATAATTTTTGTTAACGAAGATGTTTCTTTGTTAATGTTGTCGATTGGGCGATTGAAGCATAGGCGTTTATGCTTTTTATAAGTTCTCTTTGAAACATGTCCCAGTTTGCGCGTGAAGTCATAAATTTGGGGAGATGCTTATATTTACCAAAGTGGAAATTAGTTCGAAGGGAGATTGATATGGGGAAATGGTCACTACCTCTGAGAATTGATGAGACTTCCCAATTCATTCTGGGTGAAAGCTGGGGAGAGGATAAGGAAAGGTCAACGTTTGTAAGGGATGAATGGGTAGAAAAATGTGTGGGGCGCCGTTATTAAGTAGGATCAGATTGTTGTTTAAAATGAAATTCTCAATTAATAGACCCCTTGTATTTGACTTGTGGGAGTCCCATAGTGGGTTCCACGCGTTGAAGTCCCCTGTCCATAAAACAAGGCGACCCGAGTTGGGAAAATAAATCGTTTAATCAGTTACATTAAAAGCTTGTGAAGGGGGTATATACGTATTTGCGATGCAAAAACTAAAATTTAACTTGATTTTTAGCGCTATTGTAGATAGCGTTGAATTTAAATCAATAACTTCGTGTGGTATGAAATTTTTTATAAGTATACAAACGCCTTGTTTTTTGGTTTGTATGTGTTGTAAATTCGAAAAATTGCCACTGTACTGCTTGGGATAGTAAATGTTGTTGGGAGTTGATGGAATATGTGTTTCTTGAATACAAATTACATCTGGGTTTTGCTCTTTTATAAGAAGTAAGAGTTCGTCGTAATTGTTATTGTACCCGTTTATGTTCCATTGAACAATTTTTAGCGACATTATATGTCAGAGAGAAAAAATAGATGCTTATATGTACATGTGTGTGGTTGTTTGGTCGTTGTGTGTGATTACATTTCATCTTCGGGCGTAGTTCGTTCATCAGTGCCGGGAAGTATATTTGAAAGAGAGTGAAGAGGTTGAAAAGGTGGGAATTGGAATTGTGAAGACAGGGGGGGTCGTTTGAGAATACGGTGAGTTGGTTTGAGTATCTTTGAAAGAGAGTGAAGAGGTTGAAAAGGTGGGAATTGGAATTGTGAAGACAGGGGGGGTCGTTTGAGAATACGGTGAGTTGGTTTGAGTATCTTTGAAAGAGAGTGAAGAGGTTGAAAAGGTGGGAATTGGAATTGTGAAGACAGGGGGGGTCGTTTGAGAATACGGTGAGTTGGTTTGAGTATCTTTGAAAGAGAGTGAAGAGGTTGAAAAGGTGGGAATTGGAATTGTGAAGACAGGTGGGGTCGTTTGAGAATACGGTGAGTTGGTTTGAGAGGATGGCTTGTTTTGGGAGAGAAGTGTGCTAGTATTAAACGTGTTGTTTGTAGCGGTTTCTTTGAATGCAGTGAGTCCAAATGAGATATCAGAGTTTGTAGAGTGGAGAGGGAGACTGCTTGTGTTTGTTTTTGGTGTTGTTAAAATGTTGCTTTCTGTCACGATCCAGAAAATAAAGGTCGCGCCACTCGCGGACCGCTAACCCTCTCTTCGTCGATTTGACAGCATCCACCCAATTGCTGACGTCATAAAATACTTTTGTCTACATTCACTGTTGCCAACTTGATGCTTTGCGCACCAAATTTAGTGGGTATTCAAAAGGCGAAAATTTTTGAGTTTTGTGCTTGATGCTTTTTTGGTGCTTTTGTTTTTAGTTTGAAGACACCAAATTAGAAAATCTTAAAAAATAGAAGCAAAATTTATAGCAATCGTAAGTGTGGTAAGCAATTTTACAAAAATTTAAACAAAATAATGGGACAGTGACAATCATAAGCGACAAAGAAATATGTGGCAGTACTTTCAATCATGCCGGAAGAAATCGACCGTTGTGCAAGAAACATTGATTTTTGAATCGGCATCCTTACAATAAAATTATGTATTCATATAAAGTCCATAAAATACACCAATAAAAATGTGGTGCTTTTTCAAAGTCAAAACTTGGCAACACTGCCTTTTGGTCGATGCTTCCTCTTTTTCTTGTCGAGTTCGTCTTGGTCTCTCATTCTGGTATTTTTTGACGTCACGGCCAGTTGCTCTCAGCTCGATTGGCGCAATCTTGTATTCTATCATTCTTAGCTTTCTGTTTCTTGAGCGGATTTTACCATGGGCGATTCGGGAATGTTAGTTTGTTTGAAAGAAGGAATGTTTAATAATTGATTATTATTTTTGATATTCTCCGGTAGATTTTTTTCTTGAATATTATTAGGGAGATTAATGTTTGTTGTTGCAATATGTTCGCTACTGTTGCTAATAGGACTTGATTTGGATGCTATTGAAGCATATGAGTTGCTAGGTAAAATTGCAGGTTTTGATTGTTGCTTGTGAATTTCTATTGCTTCACGCATTGAGCACTTGTTCGTTGTTTTAATTTTAATGACTTCTTTAGCTTGTAAGAATTTGGTACATTCTTTAGAGACGAGAGATGTTGTAGGAAACAGAAAGCAAAAAATGCGTTCGCAGTCAGACGGGGCGTGAGGAGGTAGAGCACAATTTACGCAAAGAGGGGAGCGATTACAGCGTTTTGCCGTGTGTCCAAGAAGCTGACATGATTTGCAACGCATTGGTGAAGGAATATATTGTCGCACCAAAAGTTTACACGAGGCAACGTCAATTTTACTTGGTAAATTATAGAGATTGAAAGTTAGTTATAAAATCCCTGAGGGGTAGGGTTTACTTTCAATAATTTCATTGAATTTGAATACTGATACAACTCCTTGAGAACTGAGCTCACTTACAATTTCTTCCTCTGACACGTTGTTTAAGAAAGGAGCAAATATCGTGCCCTTTACGTGGTTGAGCGTTTCGTGTTAAGTGGCTGATATGGAACATATGTTCGTTAGCTCTTTTGTTTTAATGAATTTGTTTGCGATTTGCTTATTCTTGACAAGCAGAATTAATTTCCCATCTCGAAGGGTAGCTATGGAGTGGACGTCACTGCTAATTTGCTTAATAGCACGATAAATGGCGAAACAAGAATAATAAGAAAGGGGTTTGGTCGTATCAGTAGCTTCAATCAAAACGAATTTGGGGTCCTCAACTTTTAACTCTGGCAGTTCGGGAAAATCGGTAACAAGGCAGTTTTACCCGTTTTGCGTTTCTTTTTTCCTGGTCCTTTATCGAGTATGGCGAAACGATTCGCCTCGATGTTTGGCGGCCCTGGGGCCATCTTGCACGTGCAAATGAAGTCTTCTTTTTTGTAAGGTTATTTGCAAGCACAGAATAGAACAGTAGAGTAAGGAAGAGCGGATTAAGCGTATAGCGTTAGTCCGAAAAACGATATGAATAGAAACTCGAAAAATACTCGGAAAGCGAAAGAGACGTCTTATTGTCGCGCGAGCTAGTCGATGACTGTTTAGAGGAATTACTCACAAAGTGGCAACACTGATTGGGAGTTCTGCCAACGCTGTGCACCACTGATCTATATGCATGAACTTATATAAGTGCATAGTTATTTACTGAACAGTAGCGCAGCATGGGCAAAAATGTCTGAATTCGTCCCTTTAGATATACATAGATTTCTAGTGAAAAAACTGATCCTCGGTTGGAGCGATTGCGAAAAATTTTTTGGTTTTTATTATTTATTTTGTATTTTTTTATTTTGTCTGATTTATATATTTAATTTTACTTGACTTTATTTTCATCTGCTTTATTTTATATCACATTTTTATATCACATATTTAACTATTAGATAATTTAAATTTTTAGAGTTGATTTTTATTAAGAAGTCAACAACAAGTAACTGAAAGCAAAGTAAAAAAAATATAGAACTTATAAAAAAAGAATGAAAATGAAATAAATGAAAATTCTACTGGCCGTGGGACTCGAACCCACGACCATGCGGCTCATTTATGCGCATTACTGCCGTCTGTAAGTCTAAAATTATTATGCGCATATGTGTGCCAGATTATATGCATAACCGTTGCCGTCTGTCACAGCTTTAAGCCACGCAACTCCGAACTTAGCGAAATGTAGTTTGAAGAAAAATTCACTACCTGCTACAACTCTAAAATGAACGAAATCATGTGCTGTTTCCGTAAATATTTATAAAGCATATTAATTATTAGTGGCAAATAAGCAAAGGTAGGTAGAAAGCTGCTGCAATATTGTATCTACATTAGACTGCATCACCAAAAAGTGTTGCAGTTTTTCCGCCAGGATTACAAAATTTATTATATTTTAAGACGTCCACCAAAATATTTCGGAAAAATTTTAAGATTTAAGTGAGCTGGACCGATTTGAAAATACCTCCAAAATGGAGTTTTTTATGAATAAAAATACTTTCTTAAAGAACTTTTTGAAAAAAGTCCCTTCAGATGACAAAACAGATTAATCTTAAAAAATCTGCATAAAAATATTTATGTATATGAATTCGCCCTTCTAGCATCCTTAAGACCGGGTTGTAATGGAAGTAACTGAACGGAGTGAACTGTCACATAATTATCTATTGTATGTTTAACAAATAAATGCAAATGTTTACAATGCAATCAATAGATCCTTATGAATTCCCCGCGATTTGTTACGATTCTCCCCATGGTTCAGATTGATCCGTAATCAAGCTGGACATTTTGCCCACAAACCTTGCAATTTTGCGAGTAGTCTCATTGTAAAATCTCATTTTGGGTTATATAGTGAACAAAATAAACACGAAATACAATGATACCGATACTGATTCGAAAATTGTCGCTAACTGGTGACAGATTCTGTCGCTAACTGGTTACAGATTCTGCCTACAAAAATGTTATTGTCCGATTCAGCTGGAACAAAAATGCTTCAAACACGTAAGAGTTTCTCTGTATTATGGCCTCGAACCGACTTATATACATCTTTCATTTGAATCAGTATTAAAAGCTCTATTAGCTCCTACATTCGGGGTTAGATAGGCGAGTCTTCCCTGAACCGTTTTTTCCATATTTTTGGCCTATGCGCGCTTTTATTCGAAACCTAAATGTTTCGGTACCGAGTATCGAGAGTATTGGATACTTAAAAGTATTGACTCAGCACATCACTACTGCTGTCCTCTCGACTGTGACGTCAGCAAAACAGCTGATTCTGTCAAATTCACTGAGAGCCGATTAGCGGTATTGCCATCGGCGCCACCTTCTGTATTCTCTCCACCGTATTTGCTAGCTATAATTAGATTTGTTTTCGTGTGTACTACATACGTGCACATGATTCAATAATAACGGGTGATTTTTTTGAGGTTAGGATTTTCATGCATTAGTATTTGACAGATCACGTGGGATTTCAGACATGGTGTCAAAGAGAAAGATGCTCAGTATGCTTTGACATTTCATCATGAATAGACTTACTAACGAGCAACGCTTGCAAATCATTGAATTTTATTACCAAAATCAGTGTTCGGTTCGCTTTACGTCCGATTTATGGTCTACATAATCGACCAAGTGAGCAAACAATTAATGCGATTGTGACCAAGTTTCGCACTCAGTTTACTTTATTGGACATTAAACCAACCACACGAATGCGTACAGTGCGTACAGAAGAGAATATTGCGTCTGTTTCTGAGAGTGTTGCTGAAGACCGTGAAATGTCGATTCGTCGCCGTTCGCAGCAATTGGGTTTGCGAAACACATTTCGAACCGAACACTGATTTTGGTAATAAAATTCAATGATTTGCAAGCGTTGCTCGTTAGTAAGTCTATTCATGATGAAATGTCAAAGCATACTGAGCATCTTTCTCTTTGACACCATGTCTGAAATCCCACGTGATCTGTCAAATACTAATGCATGAAAATCCTAACCTCAAAAAAATCACCCGTTACAAGGTTAGATAATTATTGACAGCCGCGGTTTGACATTCCCTTACAAAAGGTTGCATTTACGAAGGACAGAGAAAGGAGAAGAAAGCAATCCGTGGTTGCGAAAATGGTAGTAGATAAGTACGCAAAGTAGGCAATTAGTAGTGAAATTATTTTTGTAAATTCCAATGTATTTACAGTAAATCTGGCATTTTAAACGAAATATTGAACGAAATATTAATATATCTACGAGAATTACTTAATTTATGTGCTATTTAGCTGTATAAAAACTGCAAAAGGACTCAGAATTNCAATGTATTTACAGTAAATCTGGCATTTTAAACGAAATATTGAACGAAATATTAATATATCTACGAGAATTACTTAATTTATGTGCTATTTAGCTGTATAAAAACTGCAAAAGGACTCAGAATTAAAATAAAACTACTATGAGATTTACGTAAACATTCAAATTAAAAAAGAATTTATGTTTTCATCAGTTAAATGTCCTTAATATACAAATAAACAAATTGCACAAAAGCTTATACTTATATTTCACAGCGAAGCTGCACTTTTTCCAAGTAAATTTGCAAAGAAGCACCACCATGCCACTGCTAAGGGAGCGGTGCGAGAGATACAACTGTCAGTTTATCGAACCTTGTATTATTGAATCATGCATATATACATGCACACAAACATATGTACATACACACAAACATATGTACATACCCTGCAAAAAATTGTGCGACTAATCTCTAAAGAGAGTTTTCCGAGATTACTCTCAATCGGGTACAATTGGGCATTAATTAGTCCCAACTAGTCTCATACGGGTACTAATGGAGGTCAATTAGTCTCGACTCATCACTTATGGGTATAATTGCCCTGCAAGAACAGTGGCATTTAGGAAAATTCAAAAAATTTTCATAAAAATTTCAACTTTTTATTCTGAATTTTAAGTCTAATGTAGTGCAAGTTTCAAATGGCTAAAAAATCGCGTTGATTTTTGAGAATTTTTTTTTAGGCTACTTTTTCGGGTTTTTTTTCATACAACAAGCGCAATTTACAAAAACTTGCGTTGATATTTTGTTTCTGAGTCTCCGGCGTTTTATTTCATAAGAAATTCATACTTATATTAAGTGCAAAAACCCGTCACCCATCGCTTAGACGATATTTTTATATAAAAATAACAAACAAAATTTAGCTCGAAAAACATTACGAATATTTGAAGCGGTTTTGTACTTTGAATGACGATATGTATGTACTTACATATGTACAAATGGATGTAGTTACACGAGTACGCTTGCCTCAATTATATATTACAGAGCTAAAATGCGAAATGAGTTCGTTCATACATATATTGATACGCGGTTTTGTACTTTAAACGACGATATGTATGTACATATTGTTATGTAACCGTATGTTTATTGTAGGGCGAAGTGACATGTAGGCACGCTAGCGTGCCCTGGCCTAGCTCGTCGGTGTGGGTGCACTTGCCTAACTACCAGCTACACTAACAAAAATTCATTTATACTCATGCCTGGGACTGAAATTAAATGCGAAAGAAGAGAAGAAATAGATAGAGACAAAAAGGAGAAGAAGGCCGGTCCAGTCAGGTGGAGTCTCCCATCCACTTCATCGAAAAAACTTTCGTGGAACCTTGGGCACCACTCGGACTCCCAACACTTAGTGATGCCCCCTAAGCCTGACCTATGTCCGTATGTTGGTCGTCAGTCGAGTGAAAGTCCATCAAGTCACCCCGTCATCACTCCCATGTCCCCTCTGTTGCACAAGCACAACACCCACACCAAAGATTTAATACTTAGCCCTCCATTCTACACATATACCATATCCATTTCAACCTTTAAATTTCAGATAGGAATTATACATAATTCTTTATTACTATAATTAATTTTCAATTACAATTTACTTTAAAAACTTTCTAAAAAGAAAATCCTAAGACTTACTCTCAATTCAAACCAAAAAAAAAATTCAATTTATATTAGGCTCTTGCACAATTAAATAACAGAAAACAAAAGGTAAGCATAAAAAAGGTTAGAAAAACAAAATATTATTTAACAACGTTTCGATTAAATGCAAATTCAAAGGTATTCAAGCTGTCATCAACTTTGGCACGTATTGATCATACTTCATTCATAAAAATGACCACTGTTCTAAGCAAGGCTAACTATTTGTATGTATATATGTTAGTTAAACGAGCTACGAATGCCGTTTAACACAACGCAAAAATGCACTATGTATGAAGTTGAATTGTTTACATTGAAAACTTGCATATTTATATTTACCTATTAGTATCTTGAATCATCACTTTTGAAATTCTTGACGTTTACAAACAATTTAATTTTTAAATTTACTCACAAACTCACACACACATTTTCATTTTCAATCTCAAGCAACAACAATTTCGAACAATTTCAATTTTTTATTTTCACTTTTATATGATTTTAAAATGTTGGCAAACTTCAAAAAAAAATCATGGCCAACAAATTGAGAGAACGGTTCTACCTTGCTATGTTTTTATCATGATTGAATTGAATAAAGAGAGTTGTAAATTTAATATTTCAAAGTGCTGGTTGGATTTCGAGAAAACAAATGAGTCGGTCGTCAAACATTTATTCGTGCGCGTAAACAAAGCTCGCCTTTGGAACCAACTTGTATTGGCACACAGAAGCAGCCAAACGTTATCCTCCGTGCCACAGTCAGTCACCCGGGAGTCTAGCAGCACCACGATCGCCAACTCAACGCCCCAACTACGACAATCCCCAAAAAGCAGCCAGAATACCACCACCAGAAGTAGAGCCGACCCCCTTAAATATATGTAAATACGCGTGTCTATGTACAAGTGTATATAGGAATGGCAAAAATCCAGAATTAAGACAACAAAAACCACTCACCTTAGTCACTCCAGCGATATCGGTACCAGGCATGCTGTAGACGGCCTGTGGGAAGAATTTTACATACATATATATTTACATGTGCTACCTAAGCTGAGGTTCAATGGAATTTCCCAATTGACACCACCATCACTCACTCGCGATTGCGGGCGTCGAGTGGGTCAATTTTACGGGCACCAATGAAGCGAGATGGGTGTATAACATAATCCAGACAATCAAAATCCAGAAATTCAAAATGCGGACAGTCAAAATACAGACAAATCAAAATCCAGACAAATCAAAATACAGGCAAATCAAAATACAGACAAATCAAAATACAGACAAATCAAAATGCAGACAACAAATTAAAATAATATTAGTTTTTTAGAATGTTTCCTATTTAAAAAAGTGGCGGAAATTTACAGTATATATTTAAATATTGTTTCGTTTTTTGTTAAAGAAAGCGCCGCAGGCGAAAATTTGGAATAAAAAATCGCGCGATTTTTTATTCCAAATTTTCAGTATTTCTTAAAATATAATTTAATATAAAAAAAGCGCCGCAGGCGAAAATTTGGAATAAAAAATCGCGCTGTACTAATATATATATTTTGAAAGCCGTTTTTTCTGTTCGCAAAGCACGAGATCGGCTGTACCGATTTTTTTGAAATTTTGATTATAGGTTCTGGATGGGCTTCTCATTGTCTTAGGCAAAAAAAAAACGTTTAAATACTTCTTAAAAATGGAACTGCAGGACTTTAAAAACCCTATAGAATCTAACATACCGCTTTTTTAGAATTTTGGTTGGTAATAGCAAAAATATGGTTCAATATGCTCTAAAAACAGTCGATGTAAAAGATGAAAATTTTTGGTCAATATCTCAAGCTCGCCCAAACAAGTCCATCAAAGTTCAATGTGATTAAAAAATAAAAATTTAATAAATACATTAATTAACACATTTTTTTACTAAAATTGCAAGAATCTTCGAAAGCATTAGTCCTACGTAATTTGGTATATTGACCATTTTTGTAGAGAATCGAAGTAAGCTAAGAACATTTTTTTTTTAGCACTTGAACTTTGATGGACTTGGGCGAGCCTAAAGGGCCACTTACATACCACTTTCCTCGCTTTGCTTGACAGATCGGACTTCCACAACAAAGCGTGAAGCTTAGAAGGTATGCTACAATAAACGCTTTGACAGCTTCTGCGTTCTCTTTTACCACGATATTTTATCTGTGTAAAATAGATAACTATGTAATAATATGCATAAATATTAGCAATAGTAATTCATATTTACTTTATTTTTGTCATCAAATGCAAATGCAAGTGCGCGAGAAAAGATGGATGTAGACAGCTGATTGCCAAAGCGCGCAAAAGTTGAGAGTTGCCCATGATTTTGCTTCGCTTTTCTCTCCTCGACTTATATTTATCAAATTATAAAATCATATGTTAAACTTATCTGTCAAAGCGGAATTATGAAGCGAAGCGAAGCAAAAGTCGTATGTAAACGGCCCTTTAGATATTGACCAAAAACTCTCATCTTTCACACAGATTGNAGGTGATAGAACCTTCCACTTAGGCTTAAGTTAAGGCTTGGCCTTCAGACTCCAATCCCTGAAAATACCATTCCTGTACCTTGACCCTAAGGTCACCTATAGTCATTTATTGAACAACTAACACTGATTTTTACACATTTTTTTGTCAGTTGCCAGTTGTCAACATAATGAAATCTATGCTTAAATATATACACCCAGAATACAGTGTTTTTTCTTTTTCAAAATAAACATTTTTTTTGTAAATTTTTTATAGAAATATAGTTCATTTCTCATCAAATGGCACCTAATAAGTGCAAGTTTTAAATGGCTATAAGTTACCGTTGATTTTTGAGAACTTTTTCGCTGATGATGTTGCGCATTTTCTCCGTATAGCGAATGCGTGATAGTTTTTTTGTATGGGAAAAAACTCCGAACAGTGTCGGTATGTAAAAGACTTATTCTGGTGGGTGAACTCCTCCTCAACGAGCGAAACGATTTAAATGCATTTTTTTTTTATGAATTTGAGTAGGTCCCTGTACAGACTAAGATCACAACTTAAAACGCCAGGTGGCGCTGAAGTGGAGTTATTGCCAAAAATCGTCAATTCGGAGGCATCAGGGATCAAAGTCAANTCTCTCCTCGACTTATATTTATCAAATTATAAAATCATATGTTAAACTTATCTGTCAAAGCGGAATTATGAAGCGAAGCGAAGCAAAAGTCGTATGTAAACGGCCCTTTAGATATTGACCAAAAACTCTCATCTTTCACACAGATTGTTTTTAGAGCATAATGAACCATATTTTTGCTATTACCAATCAAAATTCTAAAAAAGCGGATTTTCGACCCACGCTANAGAAAGTAGACCAATGATACTCATCAGTTTGGAAATTACCACCAACTATACTATACAGATACAAGGACGATTCACCATCGAGCCGCAAGGACTTCTTCCCGGTATAACGCTNAACATAACAGCGCTGCTCACCGGCAAATCATAAATAAGAGCGCCCTCTGCTGTTAATCTTTACGGAATACAGCGCAAAACAAGGGTTATGTATACATATACATACGTGCTAATGTTAACGTTAATGTTGATTCTTATGTTAAAAAAAAAACAAATATGTATCTACAGTTCATGGATAAGTAATGTAGGCAATTACATATCTTCTCTATATGTATATAAAATAAAAACCGTTTTCGTTGTTTAGATTTAACTCAAAAACTACAGCATAGATTTCAGTCAANATCCGGAAATTCCAAATCCAGACATATCAAAATAAAGACAAAATTCAAAAATGCAGAAAAATCAAAATACAGACAAATCAAAATACCGGCAAATCAAAATCCAGACAAATCAAAATACCGACAAATCAAAATACAGACAAATCAAAATACTGACAAATCAAAATACAGACATGAGGGGAAAAAATGTCGGTATATAATATTTGCAAATCAAAATCGTGTCTGTTAAGTCGTAGTTAGGCTCGTAGAGAGATCTGCGCAAAAATATTGTGGGAAAAATACTGGGTAATACTTTTCTAAAAAAATCCCGAATCCACCCCTAACCTTCTTCATCAAAACAATTTCAGTGTACTGGAATTTATTTAAAAAATTTTAATTAGTAAGTATTTACAAACCATCATTAACTACTTATATTAAATTGAGATGCTTAGCTATATTGGCTAAGTATTCTTTGGGAGCATAGTTTTCCCTTTCCATAACAATTGTTTTAAATGTTCTGTTTTCCAGGCGTCGCCGTTTAGCTTGTTTTTCTCCACTAAGCACCTTTTCAATTTTAGTTTCTACAAAAACTTGCTCTTTTATCAAATTTGATATTAGATTGAATATATTTCCATGGTATTGCCAAACTAAACATGAAAGACGCGCGATTTTTCATTCCAAATTTTCGCCTGCGGCGTTTTTTTATATTAAATTATATTTTAAGAAATACTGAAAGTTTGGAATAAAAAATCGCGCGATTGTCTGGATTTTGAATTTCCGGTATATGAATGTAACCGATTCAAAATATATAGCTAACTAGCAGACCCGGCGAACTTCGTCCCGCCCAATATATTAATTTTTTTATTGAAACATTTGGTCCAACGTTTTCGCCAGCAATTCACGTTCAGTTTGGTTTTGTGGTCGATAGAAGGCATATCCTCCATTGCCGTCTTCAATAACCTGACGAAAGCGTTATACCGGGAAGAAGTCCTTGCGGCTCAATGGTGAATCGTCCTTGAATCTGTATAGTATAGTTGGTGGTAATTTCCAAACTGATGAGTATCATTGGTCCACTTTCTGTTTAGTCCCGTAAAGCAAGGACCGCAATGGTTCTGATGGTTGATTTAACGGCGGTAATTTGACTTTGATCCCTGATGCCTCCGAATTGACGATTTTTGGCAATAACTCGACTTCAGCGCCACCTGGCGTTTTAAGTTCTGATCTTAGTCTGTACAGGGACCTACTCAAATACATAAAAAAAAAATTCATTTAAATAGTTTCGCTCGTTGAGGAGGAGTTCACCTACCAGAATAAGTCTTTTACATACCGACACTCTTCGGAGTTTTTTCCCATACAAAAAAACTATCACGCATTCGCTATACGGAGAAAATGCGCAACATCATCAGCGAAAAAGTTCTCAAAAATCAACGGTAACTTATAGCCATTTAAAACTTGCACTTATTAGGTGCCATTTGATGAGAAATGAACTATATTTCTATAAAAACATTACAAAAAAAATGTTTATTTTGAAAAAGAAAAAACACTGTATTCTGGGTGTATATATTTAAGCATAGATTTCATTATGTTTGGAAAGCGCCACGCCCCCTTTTCCAGTAGCCCAAAAATCTCTATACCCATTTCCAGGACACTACCACAAATACTTCCAGAGAAATACGGTATGAAAAATTCGATATGTATGGCTGATCCTTTAATATATCGAAAGTCTGCAGTAGGTGACCAAAATTTCAAAAAGATCGCTACAGCCGTTCTCGAGATAACTTCTTATAAAAAGAAGAAGCTTCTCTTTACATAATTAGTGTAGGTACCACATCGCAACGCCGATTTTGATGCGGCAAATGTTAAAGCTGTTTTTGGTAGACTTTTTTTTGCTGATTACGAATCCATAAGAATAAAGTTTCCATCAGCTCCACATTTTGAGAAAAACGTGGTGAAAGTGCAAGCAAGGAAACAAAAGGTGATGAAACCTTCCACTTAGGCTTAAATTAAAGCTAGAACTACAGGCTACTATCCCTGAAAATACTATTCCTGCACCTTGCCCTGATGGCCACCTATACTCAATTACTTTTTATCGTCCAATAATAAAAAAAAACTACTGGAAAATTATGCAACTGACAAAAAAATGTGTAAAAATCAGTGTTAGTTGTTCAATAAATGACTATAGGTGACCTTACGGTCAAGGTACAGGAATGGTATTTTCAGGGATTGAAGTCTGAAGGCCAAGCCTTAATTTAAGCCTAAGTGGAAGGTTCTATCACCTTTTGCTTAATTGCAGGAATTTGCAGGGATTGTAGTCGAGACTTTTAGCTTTAGTCTAAGCCTAAGTGGAAGGTTCTACCACCCTTTCTTTCTTTGCTAGAGCCTCTCAAATATTGCAAAAAACGCGATTTTTTGACACTTTGACCTCGTTTTTCTTAAAATTTTG
>NW_016161820.1:0-1290 GCF_001687245.7 Rhagoletis zephyria | reverse complement strand
TCACGCGTATCAAGACACTTTTGTCCCATATTTCTGAAAGCTTGTAAAACCAATTTTGAATTGCACGACCCACTCCGTTGCTTATGCCAGGATTTTAACTCTCATTCCAGCACGTTTGATATATCAGATCCGCTTTTCAGCATTAAGAAAGCGATACTCTCCTCTCTCAATAAGTGAATTATTGACATAAATACATAAAATCAGCTGATGAATTTAGTTCTGTAGCTGAACAGTTTTAGATCTCGACACTTAACAAACTCCTGCCTATCGTGACTCGGCACAAAAATTTAAAATATTGGTTCCGTACGTCATGCGGACTGCGCCCCTCGTGCGGATGGGCGAGAATGGAGGGTAAAAACCGTTGGGATATTATTATTATTATATGTATGTGGGAATCAACGCACAGACCACTCGCAGCGGAAATGAGTACTGACTCACTGACGCACTAACGTACGGCCATACTTAAAAACGCAACCCTGACCTACGACAATACTCCACACTGCCAAACGAACCGAAGTACGAATGAACAGAAACATCAACGCACATCGTACGCTGCAATCTATGTAATTAAACATTTTCAAAAATATTAAATAAATATTTGTACACCCGGCGTTAACCGACTATATATGTAAAACGAGTGTTTTATTTCGAAAGTAGTAAGGGCTTTCCTACATGTATCTGTTTAGGCCTCCACGCTAAACCAAATTATTAAATTATATTGTAATAGTTCCACCCTAATGTGAACTTAACACATGCACACATACACGCTCATATGTGAGAAACTGCACTTTTGACGTCAGTGCGTATTCGGTCAATTTCCTCTCAAAACGGATCCTAAAAAAACTGTTTTGAGGGTTCGATTCAAGAATTTAAATCTTTCTATAGGCAGTTTTGAGTTTAATCGCCAACGACTACGGACGTTCCGCCACCACACCAATTCATATCAGAGGTAACATTGTAACCCGACTTTAGGTTTAATACATTAAATAAACCGCCAAACACCATTTTATATTAGATATATTAAAACTTGGCCTTTTTATTTTTTATTGTCTTTCCAAATAAAAAACACTGGTGCTTTGTTGGAGTTTATACTAACACAAATGCCACGGTTTACTCATGGTCCATCTTCGGAATTTGAATGACCCAGAACTACAGATACAGTCCACTTCATCATACACTTAAGCGCGAACTACAGATACAGTCCACTTCATCANGTTTTTATTGTCTTTCCAAATAAAAAACACTGGTGCTTTGTTGGAGTTTATACTAACACAAATGCCACGGTTTACT